>NC_084564.2:13252500-13255000 GCF_033978685.3 Nerophis lumbriciformis | reverse complement strand
GCCTTCCAGAATTCCCCTTTTACGCAACCAAATGAAACACTTCCCTTGAAATATCACGGGCGAATTGAGCACGTCCAGCGGTGCATGCATGTGCTGCACTTCACACGCTTGTAAGCAACCGCAGAGGTCCAACAGTCAAGAGATGTGAAAGGACACCTTCACCAACAACAACCACGAGGAACCTCCTTTCACGCACAGACAAAAAAAAAAATCCCCTCTCCATGAGCCTCGGCGGGAACCAGGCCAAAGTATCAAAGCCAAAGGCGTCCACCCAGACCCCGTGATCTCGCATAGTTTGGGCTTCCCCCTCCAAAATGGCGCCGAACACTGAAGACTTGTGATCTGCAACATGTAAAACACGCCACGATGTTATTTCAGGTTATCTTCAGATCTCCATCTTTTGCTGTGTGCCAAGCAGCGCCTGGTCTTTGTTCACGCTGGCGTAGAACTCCCGCTGACTGCTGCATTTCACTTATAAAGAGCCTTTTTCTTCTTCCCAGCATCTGGAGGAGACGTGGAGTCAGTCAGCATCTAAACACACTCTATGTATGACTTATGATACCATATCCTTCTCAGAAACAGTGCACTGTTTGTTTATTGTATAAGGGTTACACATTTTGGAAACAAAACAGAAAAAAACACAACTTTGTTAATGTTTGCAGGAGCTGTCGACGCCGCCGCCGCCTCCTCCACGCCCTCGTCCTCCGGTCTCGTCAATGGCGCCACCAGTAAGAATCTACCAGCTGTGCAGACCGTGGCGCCCATGCCTGAAGACACGGTTGAAAACATGAGGTATGCAGCCCGCCTCCTGGCGTGAATTCTTGCCAATCGATCGCCTTATTATCGGGTCGTTATCATTCAAAATGGTCCTGGCAGTGAGCACCACCAACAAACCAAGTTGCATGTCTTTGTGTGCGAATGACCCCGACTCATCATCCTCTTGCTCTAATAGTTGGTGACAGTCCCACCCGAGAACCTCGGCTCTTTCCCCGCCCGCGTGCGTTCCTCTCGACAAATAGAGGATTAGTTGCCATGGCAGCTGCCCGCCGTAGCCACGTCTAACCTTGGGACTCAACGAAAGCTCAGTTGCATGCCCCGATTCGGGCGAACCTAGATACAAAATAAGTGACAATTGACGTACTCTAGTTGCACGCCACGACCATCTACCAGCACAGTAATGAGCAAAGTGTGGGATTCTTATTTTTAACTATTCTTAATCCAGAAAAAACTGAATCTTGTTTTAATTATTATTATGAATTTATTTTTTCAATCTGTCCAGCCACTCAGGCAAATCATAATAATAATAATAATAATACAATTTATTTATAAGGCGCCTTTCTGGGCACTCAAGGACACCGTACAATATCACAACAATAAAATCAAATTGGATAAAAACAACAACAACAACAAAGAGCATACTTGCCAACCCTCCCGGATTTTCCGGGAGACTCCCGAAATTCAGCGCCTCTCCCGAAAACCTCCCGGGACAAATTTTCTCCCGAAAATCTCCCAAAATTCAGGCGGACCATGAGTCCATGCGGACCTGAGTCCGCTTTCCCACAATATAAACAACGTGCCTGCCCAATCACGTTACAACTGTAGAATGATCGAGGACGAGTTCTTGGTTTCTTATGTGGGTTTATTGTTAGGCAGTTTCATTAACGTCCTCCCAGCGCGGCAACAACACACAACAACAGCAGTCAAGTTTTCGTCTACAGTAAAGCAGTTCGTCTGCCGTAAACAGCAATGTTGTGACACTACAATACTGCCATCTAGTGCATTTGATGAAAGCACTTTTGTGCGTGCCACACAGCAATGCATCATCAGAGAGGGTGTTCAGCATAATTAGAAAAATAGTGACAGCGAATAGAACAAGGATGGACAATTCAACCCTTAACTCAACAATGAGTAGATGAGTGTTATGTGTATGGGTATATGTGTAAATAAATGAACACTGAAATTCAAGTATTTATTTTATATATATATATATATATATATATATATATATATATATATATATATATATATATATATATATATATATATAATAAAATAAAATAAATATATATTTATAGCTAGAATTCACTGAAAGTCAAGTATTTCTTATATATATATATATATATACATATGAAATACTTGACTTGGTGAATTCTAGCTGTAAATATACTCCTCCCCTCTTAACTACGCCCCCACGGAAAATAACAGAGCTGAATTGACTCGGTGTTTGTAATGTGTTTGAGAAAATGGCAGATTGCTTCCCGATGTGACGTCACATTGTGACGTCATCGCTCCGAGAGCGAATAATAGAAAGGCGTTTAATTCGCCAAAATTCACCCATTTAGAGTTCGGAAATCGGTTAAAAAAATATATGGTCTTTTTTCTGCAACATCAAGGTATATATTGACGCTTACATAGGTCTGGTGATAATGTTCCCCTTTAAATAAAGGGACAGTGAAATGGATGGATGAAGAAGATCTTAGGGAACGTGAGGGCGTGGCGA
>NC_084564.2:13230000-13247500 GCF_033978685.3 Nerophis lumbriciformis | reverse complement strand
GTGCATACACATGATTTTTAGTTTTTTTAGCAACATAAACGCTCCCTTATGCGTAGCTGCATTGAACTGTACTGGTTTGGACATCTCGTTTTGGTTTTGTCTCGTCTAAAATGTGTCACTCACCTCTGCATGGGTGTGTGAAGGGTCCACACAAAAGCATTTGCTGGATATTATATTGTGGTTTCTCTGCTGCAGTATCACGTCAAAGCTGGAGAGGGCTTTGGAGAAGGTGGCACCGCTGCTGAGGGAGATCTTTGTGGACTTTGCACCCTTTCTGTCACGCACCCTGCTGGGCAGCCACGGACAGGAGCTGCTGATCGAAGGTACACAGCGAATACTTGTTTTACTCTACTATGCTGACACATGTATGGTCTCTAATAGGGGGGTCCCCAAACTTTTTTCACCAATCACCACTTCCAAGAAAAAAGGTCTCTTCAAGTACCAGCATAATGACCAATAATAAAATACACTAGCATAGTACGCCCAAGTATTCATTAAAAACACCTAAGCATGCAATAGCACACAAAAAACAAAAAACAGAAGTCTATTAGAACATAGCCAGTAACCAACATTACTGGTGCTTAAACGGCGTGCCAATTGGTGTAAAAAAAAGTATATATACATATATAATGTGTGTGTGTGTGTATATATATATATATATATATATATATATATATATATATATATATATATACACGCATATATATATATACACACATATATATATATATACACATATATAGGAATATACACATATATGAATACATACACCACCAAGAAAAAAGGTCTCTTCAAATACCAGCATTATGACCAACAATAAAATACAGTAGCATAGTACGCCCAAGTATTTATTAAAAACATCTAAGCATGCAATAGCACACGCTAGACATGCATAATAAGTGACCTTAATTGAGCATTATTGCAGTCTAAAAAACCAGAAGTGTATTGGAACATCAGTAACCAACATTACTGGTGCTTAAACGGTGTCCAAATTGGTGGGAAAAAAAGTATATTTATTTATATATACCCTGAAGGGAATAAGCGGTAGAAAATGGATGGATACATATATGTGTGTACGTGTGTGTGTATATACATAGTATATATACACATACATATGAATACATATATATATACATATATATGAATATATATATATATATATATATATATATATATATATATATATATATATATATATATATATATATATATATATATATACATATACATATATATGAATATGTGTGTATATATATACATATATATATATATATATATACATACATACATACATACACTTCCAAGAAAAAATGTCTCCAAGTACCACCATAAGGACCAACAATAAAATACTGTAGCATAGTACGCCCAAGTATTCATTAAAAACACCTAAGCATGCGATAGCACACAAGCTAGACATGCATAATAAGTGACTTTAATTGAGCATTATCGCAGTCTAAAAAAAACAGAAGTGTATTGGAACATATTCAGTAACCAACATTACTGGTGCTTAAACGGTGTCTCAATTGGTGGGAAAAAAATTATATTTGTTTATATATACATATATATGTGTGTACGTGTGTGTGTGTGTGTGTATATAGTATATATACACATATATATGAATACATATATATATATATATATATATATATATATATATATATATATATATATATATATATACACATACACTTCCAAGAAAAAAGGTCTCTTCAAGTACCACCATAATGACCAACAATAAAATACAGCAGCATAGTACGCCCAAGTATTCATTAAAAACACCTAAGCATGCAATAGCACACAAGCTAGACATGCATAATAAGTGACCTTAATTGAGCATTATTGCAGTCTAAAAAACAGAAGTGTATTAGAACATAGCAAGTAACCAACATTACTGGTGCTTAAACGGTGTGCCAATTGGTAAAAAAAAAAAAGTTATATATATATATATATATATATATATATCCATCCATCTTCTTCCGCTTATCCGAGATCGGGTCGCAGGGGCAGCAGCCTAAGCAGGGAAGCCCAGACTTTCCTCTCCCCAGCCACTTTGTCCAGCTCTTCACGGGGGATCCCGAGGTGTTCCCAGGCCAGCCAGGAGACATAGTCTTCCCAACGTGTCCTATATATATATATGTGTGTATATATATATATATATATATATATATGTATGTATTATGTATGTATGTATATGTATATGTGTGTGTGTGTGTGTGTGTGTGTGTGTGTGTGTTCTGGCAATGCTTACTTAATGGGGACATCGCTCTGTTTACACAGTCAGCTTTAGGGGACCTCTGACGGTATGGGGACAAAATAACAGGTCCCCTAAAGGAAAACCTTTTTAAATGATAGTCAGATCCATTCTGAAGATGCCTAAGGGATTTTTAAACTATGGCCCATAAAACATGTTTACTGGTTAGTTTGAGTGTGCGACATTTGCACAGCAGCCCCCTCATCGGGCTGTAGCTGGTACGTTTAAGTGGTGAAACTTCCTATAAGAGGACAGCTGTAGTGCTGTATTCTGAGGATCATGAGATATTTAATTTTTTTTTTTTTTTTTTTTTTTTAAATAATCCTCAGTAGTCACGTACAAATGTGTGTGAATTATGCAAAATTATTTAAATTTGGTCCCCATGAACCATATTAACTCTTTTTTTTCCCAGGGTCCCCAGTAAGAATGATCAGCACATTACTTCATCAATCCAGAGATTTAAAGACGTGTATGAGCTAACTGGGCAGTGGACATTTTACCTCATTTTTTTATGCCTCCACAACCTGTAGAAAGTGATGATCAAAAACTTGGTCCCCATTCCAAAATGATAACCTGTGTGTGTGTGTGTGTGTGTGTGTGTGTGTGTGTGTGTGTGTGTGTGTGTGTGTGTGTGTGTGTGTGTGTGTGTGTGTGTGTGTGTGTGTGTGTGTGTGTGTGTGTGTGTGTGTGCGGCCTCCAGGCTCCCCGACGAGACGCATAAATAATAACCCCATCTCTGATCGCTGCCAAAATGAGATCTTTTAACAAGAAGTTAAACCAATATTAGCTCCAGCGGTTTGTGCGGTGGATGAATGTGGACTAAAAATGAGAGGGTTTGATGCCACTTGACCCACTTCTTTGGAACATATTAGTTTCATGTGTTTTAAATGCATGCGTTACCTCACTCTGGCAAGTAAGACTTTGATTCATTTAATTTTCCTCTGTTTATTATTAGGCAGCTGCATGCATAGTTTAAAGGCGCCGTATTATAGTACCGTATTTTCCAGACTATAAGGCGCACTTAAAATAATTATTTTTTCTCAAAACTCGACGGTTCGCCTTATAACCCGATGCGCCTGATGTAAGGAATAAGTTTGGTTGAGCTTACTCACTTCGAAGCTATTTTATTTGGTACATGGTGTAATGATAAGTGTGACCAGTAGATGGCAGTCAAACATAAGAAATCAATCAATCAATTCCTTTTATTGTCATAAATAAGTGTAGACTGCACTATGATTGCAATATGTCTCAAGTACACAACACCAACATTTTATATGTTCCATTGAAAATATAGAACATTACACACGGCGCTCAAAAATCTATCAAAATGTTTTACTACGACTTTAGTAAGCTATGAAGCTGCACCGCTTGATGGATTGTCGGCGCATTAAACATACAAGTATTATTATGGTGTGTGTATTGCAGTGACGTGCGGTCATTAAATTGTTATATGTATTCAGTGATTATACTATAAAGTTATTTTCCATTTAACTTCACCAGTTTTAGATTATTTTTATTCAAAATCGCTGAATTTTCACATTTGCCGTTCAAATACTGAGAAGAGACTGTGCGGTGATCAGCAGCCAGTTGAGGCACGTCACTCAGTGCCTCAACATGGATTGCGCAATGACTCGGCTAACTGCTGGCCTGCTGTGCAGTGAGACCGTATTGCTATATGAATTATATTATACATTTCCATAGTTTAGTTAGCTGAGGTATTTAATGTACAGTGTATTTTGTCAACAACTGTATGTGTGTAACATATTTATTGTGCTGAGCAATCATAAAACTGCTGCGAAGACGCACTGGCTGATGCTCGCAGTAATCCCGCCTCCTGGTGCCGGTTAATGCACTCCCGACGGGAGCGCCACACCAACCAAAGCCACACCTAAACCCTCCACGTGCAAGACCGAATCCACCCAAAAAAACTTAACAAGAAGCCAAAAAGTGCAAAACCAACAATGCTCGCGCCAGAGGAGCCGTACGTGAATGACTGCAGGGACACAACATTAGGTACACCTGCAGACTGCAGCACGGATTTCATATTTCATTCATTCACAACTCCTCCAACACGAACACCACTGTTCCCGCACTTATAAGTAAAGGTAAGACCATAATAACGTTTTTTAATTAAATGTCCTTTTTTGTGTGCTACAGTTTGTATGTGTAAAGTTAAAGTTAAGTTAAAGTAGCAATGATTGTCACACACACACTAGGTGTGGTGAAATGTGTCCTCTACATTTGACCCATCCCCTTGATCACCCCCTGGGAGGTGAGGGGAGCAGTGGGCAGCAGCGGCGCCGCGCCCGGGAATAATTTTTGGTGATTTTAACCCCCAATTCCAACCCTTGATGCTGAGTGCCAAGCAGGGAAGAATGCTGGTATGAGCTTTTAAACATAACCCGTTAACTGCTGCCAATCAAATGGTGAATAAGATACTCTTTAGGGTTCATATGTTTGTAAATCTGACTGTGATGAAGTCAGTGCCTCACCAGTCATGAACCTCACCGCACGTCACTGGTGTATTGGGTAAGATATATTATCTGGCGGTTTGTTTCGCAATATTATGCAAAATAAACTTTTCTTACCCTTGGTACCTGCTGATCTGTATTTGGGATCTGCATAAATCCTGAAACATTGTGCTGGTCCGCGAGTCGATTAGCTTCTTATTTTTCTCTATTTTCTTGTTATGGGACATTCATCCTCTGCTGTTGCCATTTCTAATATAAAGTAGTGTAAAGTTCTTACTTATATATGTGAGTAAACTCGCCATGAAAGCGCTAAAACATACCGGTGTTGTGAGTTTACATTACTCACCCAAGGAAATTTAGTTATTAGAGTTCCGGTCGGACAGTTTTTCACGGGACACATTTCCTGTTGTTGTTGTTTCTGGATGAGGAGATGCTGCTCCGTTATTGATTGAAGTAAAGTCTGAATGTCATTAAAACAGTTAGCTCTAGAGATGTCCCATACTCTCTGAGCACTCCTGTGGGGAGTGCTCAGAGAGTATGGGGTATCGGACTGTCTGATTGTGGCAGTCCGCTCCCTGTATGATCAGTGCCAGAGCTTGGTCCGCATTGCCGGTAGTAAGTCGGACACGTTTCCAGGGAGGGTTGGACTCCGCCAAGGCTGCCCTTTGTCACCGATTCTGTTCATAACTTTTATGGACAGAATTTCTAGGCGCAGTCAAGGCGTTGAGGGGATCTGGTTTGGTGGCTGCAGGATTAGGTCTCTGCTTTTTGCAGATGATGTGGTCCTGATGGCTTCATCTGGCCAGGATCTTCAGCTCTCACTGGATCGGTTCGCAGCTGAGTGTGAAGCGACTGGGATGAGAATCAGCACCTCCAAGTCCGAATCCATGGTTCTCGCCCGGAAAAGGGTGGAGTGCCATCTCCGGGTTGGGGAGGAGATCTTGCCCCAAGTGGAGGAGTTCAAGTACCTCGGAGTCTTGTTCACGAGTGAGGGAAGAGTGGATCGTGAGATCGACAGGCGGATCGGTGCGGCGTCTTCAGTAATGCGGACGCTATATCGATCCGTTGTGGTGAAGAAGGAGCTGAGCCGGAAGGCAAAGCTCTCAATTTACCGGTCGATCTACGTTCCCATCCTCACCTATGGTCATGAGCTTTGGGTTATGACCGAAAGGACAAGATCACGGGTACAAGCGGCCGAAATGAGTTTCCTCCGCCGGGTGGCGGGGCTCTCCCTTAGAGATAGGGTGAGAAGCTCTGCCATCCGGGAGGAGCGCAAAGTAAAGCCGCTGCTCTTCCACATCGAGAGGAGCCAGATGAGGTGGTTTGGGCATCTGGTCAGGATGCCACCCGAACGCCTCCCTAGGGAGGTGTTTAGGGCACGTCCGACCGGTAGGAGGCCGCGGGGAAGACCCAGGACACGTTGGGAAGACTATGTCTCCCGGCTGGCCTGGGAACGCCTCGGGGTCCCACAGGAAGAGCTGTACGAAGTGGCTGGGGAGAGGGAAGTCTGGGCTTCCCTGCTTAGGCTGCTGCCCCCGCGACCCGACCTCGGATAAGCGGAAGAAGATGGATGGATGGATGGATGGATGTCCGGTAATATCGGACTGCCGATATTATCGGCCGATAAATGCTTTTAAATGTAATATCGGAAATTATCGGTATCGGTTTCAAAAAGTAAAATTTAAGACTTTTTAAAACGCCGCTGTACGGAGTGATACACAGAGTACAGGAGAAGTACAGAGTGCCAATAAACCTTAAAGGCACTGCCTTTGCGTGTCGGCCCAATTGCATAATATCTACGGCTTTTCACACACACAAGTGAATACATGTATACTGTATATACATGTGTATTTATTTTTTCAAAAAAATCAACACATTTAAAACCACACAAGTACGAATAATTGGTACCGTTGAGTACCAGTATCAATGACCAAGTATCCTATCAATTTATATGTGAAATGTAGCCATCCCTACTTTTACACAATTTTATTTCAAAAATTGAGAATTTCTACTTCCTGCAGGATAAATTGTCTGGTAATGCATACTTGCCAACCTTGAGACCTCCAATTTCGGGAGGTGGGGGGTGGGGGGTGGGTGCGGGGGCGTGGTTGGGGGCGTGGTTAAGAGGGGAGGAGTATATTTACAGCTAGAATTCACCAAGTCAAGTATTTCATATATATATATATATATATATATATATATATATCCCCGCGACCCCGAAGGGAATTAGCGGTAGTATATGGATGGATGGATGAATATATATATATATATATATATATATATATATATATATATATATATATATATATATATATATATATATATAATAAATAATTGACTTTCAGTGAATTCTAGCTATATATATATATATATATATATATATATATATATATATATAAAATAAATACTTGAATTTCAGTGTTCATTTATTTACACATATACACACACATAACACTCATCTACTCATTGTTGAGTTAAGGGTTGAATTGTCCATCCTTGTTCTATTCTCTGTCACTATCTTTCTAACCATGCTGAACACCCTCTCTGATGATACATTGCTGTGTGGCACGCACAAAAGTGCTTTCATCAAATGCACTAGATGGCAGTATTGTCCTGTTTAAGAGTGTCACAACATTGCTGTTTACGGCAGACGGACTGCTTTACTGTAGACGTTCTTTATATTGTGGGAAAGCGGACTCAGGTCCGCATGGAGCTGGAGGGGGCGTGACCTCCAGCTCCGCCTGAATTTCGGGAGATTTTCGGGAGAAAATTTGTCCCGGGAGGTTTTCGGGAGAGGCGCTGAATTTCGGGAGTCTCCCGGAAAATCCGGGAGGGTTGGCAAGTATGTGGTAATGTTGTCCCTGAGTTGAATTTTGTTAATCCATAAAAGGTAAAATCGAGTATTTTTGCAAATCGTGTTGCCAACTGTTGCTGAGGCTCATGGTTGGGGAGTGAGGAGGAGTCGTGTAGCAGAGCTTTGACAAGTGTGAAAATGTGTGTTGGCCTTTCACTCAAATCTGTCAGCAAACTGACCAAGCTGACAAACTGGAGAGCGGAGCACGCGGGTTGTCAGTACGCCCCGCCTCCCCCGCGTCATCAACAAGGTGCTACCTTCTCTACTTCCGAGATGTGCGACCGCACGTGGAATGGCAAATATTTGTCTAATCGCTGCTAATCTTTACCAGTCGCGGTGTTTGCCAAACTCCTGACTTCCGTCTCTTGCAGGCTCCTGCGTAGCACACAGTCCAAATACTGTGCAGTGCAAAGGCGCTCCATTTAGCTGTAATTACCAGCCATCCATCACTCCTAAGATTACCCGGGGTCGAGCCCCCCCTCGTGCCCCTTGTGCCCTTTTTTACCCCACCCTCGCCCCTCACTTCCCTTGCCTCCCCCGCTGCAGACGTGCGGTCTCGGCTGCAATTACGCTGAGTGCACCCTGAGCTCGGAGCCCGCAGCTTTAGGCCTTTCCCCCCCGAACACTGCCGCTGTTGTGACGGCCGCCGCCTGCCTGCGCGCCGTCCCCCTACGTGGCACGTCAGCCCCCACAATGCCACATTCACCCCGGCGCCGTTTACAGGAAAGGACTGGCAGGCCGTGTTTAAAATAGAAGGCATTTAGTTTGTCCACCAGCGCGAGGCCGGGGTCAGCTGGCCACCTGACTCCCGCGTCACAGCGGACTGACTTATGTGGCGGCGTGTCAGCGCTGTAACAAGAGGTCGGCCATGGCGGCCCCCCTGTACAAGGGAAGGGTCACTTCCTTCCTTTACTTTGTATGCTCCTTTAGCATACAAGAGGACATCTAAACGAGCGCATTTCATCATATGCACATCAAAAAGTCAGTGTTCAAAAACAAGAAAAAAAAAAATACAAAAATTAGGGGCATTTTGCTTGAACTAAGTAAACTTATCTGCCAATAGAACAAGAAAATTCAGCTTGTCAAGACTTTCCAAAACAAGTAAAATTAAAGCTGCAAGCAGCGATGGACGGGACCGACTTTGACGGCACATAAAATCCAAACCGGAGCAGTAATTAAAACTCTTTGGTCAACTTTTAATCAGAAGGGTTCAATCTCTCTCCTGTGCTAGTTTGAAGCCGACACGACAAACGCGCTCAGAGGAGATAATTTTTCATATGCACATCAAAAAGTCAGTGTTCAAAAGCAAGAAAAAAAAAATACAAAAATTAGGGGTATTTTGTTTGAACTAAGCAAAATTATCTGCCAATAGAACAAGAAAATTCAGCTTGTCAAGACTTTCCAAAACAAGTCAAAAAATTTAAGCTGCAAGCAGCGATGGACGGGACCGACTTTGACGGCACATAAAATCCAAACCGGAGCAGTAATTAAAACTCTTTGGTCAACTTTTAATCAGAAGGGTTCAATCTCTCTCCTGTGCTAGTTTGAAGCCGACACGACAAACGCGCTCAGAGGAGATAATTTTTGAAAAAAAGTGACCGGTTTTTACAAAACTTTTGTTTTGAAGGGGGAATTGCAAACTTCCTGTTGATTTTTGCTTTGGGTTGTCAATATATGAAATGTAGGTCTAAGTGAGACCTACATAAAAGTTTTTGTTTCATGTCTCTAAGACATTCCTATTGGAAGTTACAGGCAGTTTGTCTGAGTTTTCTTCCTAGGAGCAGTTCTGTCAGTGTTTTCTTCCTAGGGGGCGCTAGAGCGCAATTTTGAGTTTTGGGATTGTTTTTTTTTTATTAGATAGCAATTTTTGCCAGTCCTAATAATACCTGGGATTTATAAAAGCGCTTTTCTAAGTACCCAAAGTCGCTTTACATGTAGAACCCATCATTCATTCACACCTGGTGGTGGTAAGCTACTTTCATAGCCACAGCTGCCCTGGGGTAGACTGACGGAAGCGTGGCTGCAATTTGCGCCAACGGCCCCTCCAACCACCACCTATCATTCATCATTCAATTCACCGGTGTGAGCGGCACCGGGGGCAAAGGGTGAAGTGTCCCGCCCAAGGACACAACGGCAGCGATATTTGGATGGTAAGAGGCGGGGAGCGAACCTGCAATCCTCAGGTTTCTGGCACGGTTGCTCTACCCACTACGCCATGCCGCCCCAAGTCCTGATGTGTGTGTCCAGTTTGGTGCGTTTTGAAGCATGTTAAAGGGGTCAAATTACAGCTCAAAGAGGCAAAAGTGACAGTTTTTACTAAACTTTTGTTTTGAAGGGGGAATTGCCAACTTCCTGTAGATTTTGGATGTCAATGAATGAAATCTAGGTCTAAGTCAGACCTACATAGAGGTTTTTATTTAATGTCTCTACGACATTCCTACCGGAAGTTACAAGCAGTTTTGTCTGTTTTTTCCTAGGGGGCGCTAGAGCGCAATTTTGAGTTTTGGGGTTTTGGTTTTTTTATTAGATGGCAATTTTTGCCAGTCTTGATGTGTGTGTCAAATATGGTGAGTTTTGAAGCATGTTAAGAGGGTCAAATTACAGCTCAAAGAGGCGGCCGAATAATAATAATAAAACCTTACAATTACAAAAGGGTCCTCTGTCCCAAAAGGACATTGCGGTCCCTAATTAGGTAACCTCAATGAACCCAAAAATACCTTAAAATAAGTATATTCTCACTAATAACAAGTGCACTTTTCTTGGTAGAAAAAAAAAGCCCTTTTTGCTCAATATGTTTAAAAATATTCTTAAATGAAGTAAATGCTATTGCCATTGTCTTGACATAATGATATGCGCTCGGCATCATGATTTTATTTTCATGCTTGAAGTAAGAAATGATTACTTTAAAAAAGTAGTTTTATACTTGTGAGTGTTGATGAGACAGATTTGCAACAGTTGATATTCTAGTTTCAAGCATGTTTTACTCAATATAGGTCATCAAATCTCAGCAACAAGCTGTAATATCTTACTGAGATCATTTAGGACCAAAACCCTTAAAACAAGTAAAACACTCTAACATAAAATCTGCTTAGTGAGAAGAATTATCTTATCAGACAGAAAATAAGCAAATATCACCCTTATTTGAGATATTTAATTTTACTTAGATATCAGTTTTTGCAGCGTGGGCTGCATTTATTCACTCTTGCAATATTGACATGGATCTATTTGGCCTTCGTGGACATTGCAGCACACAATGAAGACATTACAGCCCATAATATTGTTTTTTTATGATTGACAGCCTGTCACTCAGTGTACGTCTTCTCCTCTCAGCCTCTTTTCTCAGCATTAATGACTTCACTTTGAACTCTGCCGAGTAAATGGCAGCACAGTTGTGGATGAAAACAGACGTTCTTTCTGCAAATTAGCTTTTCACACCTCGCCCTGCTCTCATTACAATGTTGCCTGCCTCTATGCAGGTGTCTAAAAAGTGTGTGTGTGTGTTGCTATTTTAATCACGGTTATAATTTTCCAATGTGTGAACGATAATCACAATTTGATACGCACAAGCAAAGGCTGAAGTGCTTTTTTTGTGGTTCCATAGTCATTTACCCTTATTAATCCTTAGACTTTTTTTTTTATTTGAATTGACATTTTGTTACTCGAAATCTCACAAATGTCCTAAATCGGGGGTCAGCAACCCGCATGTGGCTCTTTAGTGCCACTTGAGTGGCTCCTTGGAGCATTTTTAAAAAAGGATTGGAAATGGAAAAAGATAGGGGGAAAACATTTTTTCTTTTTTTTTTTAGTATGTTTTTTTGTTTGAGGACAAACATGACACAAACCTTCCCAATTGTAAGTACGTCCACTGTTTAATATGTTTGTGTGCATGCTTCACTGATGAGAGTATTTGGTGAACATCGTTTTGTCCTACTAATTTTGGCGGTTCATGAACTCACCATAGTGTGGACTGTGGCGCAACAGTTTGTTTACATGTCAAATCTCCCACTCCTTTGTCTCATTTTGTCCACCAAACATTTTATGCTGTGCGTGAATGTTGATGTTATTGACTTGTGTTTAGTGCTAATCAGGCATAGTAGGTCACTGCATTACTGCAAGCTAGTCAATGCTAACATGCAATTTAGGCTAGCTGTATGTACATATTGCATCATTACGCCTCGTTTGTAGGTATATTTGAGCTCATTTAATATCCTTTACTTTTATCCTTTTGTATATAATTAAATTTTGCATGTCTCATGACATATTGTCTGTATGTAATATTGACTGCATTTCAGATAGTTGTCTGTGTGCCATGTTGTTCCAGACCACAGCAAACATTACCTAGCTTGCCAAAGATTGTGATAAATTCCTTAGAACATGGGTGTCAAACTCTGGCCCCCCGTGTAATTTCATTTGGCCCTTGAGGCAATATCAAATTAACACTAGAGCTGGCCCGTCAATTATATACAGCGGCAGTGCCGCGGTAACACCGCATTCACCGCTAATTCCCAAATTTCAGTGCCCCTCCCGAAAAACGTCACGTCCGCTTTTCAGCCAGTCCGAGTGCTGGCCTAGTCACGTAAAATGTACGGCTTCTGCACGCACACACAAGTGAATGCAACGCATACTTGATCAACAGCGATACAGGTTACACTGAGGGTGGCCGTATAAACAACTTTAACACTGTTAGAAATATACGCCACACTGTGAACCCACACCAAACAAGAATGACAAACACATTTCGGGAGGACATCCGCACCGTAACACAACATAAACACAACAGAACAAATACCAAATAATAATAACAAACCCTTTGCAGCACTAACTCTTCCGGGACGCTACAAGGTGCGTGTGTGTGTGTGTGTGTGTGTGTATATTTTGTAGCGTCCCAGAAGAGTTAGTGCCAAAAAGGGTTCTGGGTATTTGTTCTTGGTATTTTTTATTTGTATTTAAAAAAAAAAAAAATTTATTTAATTTATTTATTTATTTATTTTTGTCATAAAAAATACAATCATGTGTGCTTACGGACTGTATTCCTGCAGATTGTATTGATCTATATTGATATATAATGTAGGAACCAGAAATATTAATAACAGAAAGAAACAACCCTTTTGTGTGAATGAGTGTGAATGAGTGTAAATGGGGGAGGGAAGTTTTTTGGGTTGGTGCACTATATTATGTATCTTATGTTTTCTTTATGTTGATTTAATTAATTTTTTTAATTTTTTTTAAATTTAATTTCTTTTCGGCCCGGTACCAATTGATCCGGTGGTTGGAAACCACTGGTCTACATAACATGTAATGGTGGTTATTTGGTCAAAATGTTGCATAGATTATGTTTTACAGACCATCTTCAAGCTGCTTTCAGGATGCATCGTTTTGTGGGCGGTCCTATTTACGTGGCTTTTACTTTTAACCTAAAGCGCTTCACTTTTTCCAAATTGTGTTATGTTACAGCCGTATACCAAAATGGAATAAATGTATTTTGTCCTCAAAATTCTACACAAATTTTACAAATGTATTTAAAAACTAAAAATCACAAGCCCTAGGGTATGTGCATCCTTTGCTCAATACTTTGTAGATGGACCGTTGGCAGCAATTACGGCCTCAAGTCCGCAATGTACAGAGACATACTGGATGAAAACCAAAAAAACTGCCCAAAGATAGCTTGTGGCATCGTATTCAAAAATATTTAAAGCTGTAATTGCTGCCAAAGGTGCATCTACAAAGTATTGAGCAAAGCACATTAATTTTAGACTAAATAAAAAAATAAATAAATAAATGTTTTCACATTATGGGGTATTGTGTACAGAATTTTAAGGACAAAATGGCAGTAACATAACAAAATGTGGAAAAAGTCGCTTTATGACGCGAGGGCAATTCATTTTTATAGACTATGTGGGTAAGACAGAAATGTATCAATACAACTTGGGGAGCATTTTAGCCTGCTTACTTGTCACACAAGTGTAAAAAGAAGTTAACCACAGCTATAAAGACGTAGAAACAAAACACGTGTTTTAACTTCAAGGACAAATCTGCGTCTGACTTGTCACGCAAGTGTAAAAAGAAGTGAAGCAGTGCTGCTAGTCAAACTAAGAAATCGCCTCACTCGGTTTACTAGGGGAGGTTGTGTGTGACGCAAGTTAACTAATCGTGTTTTTCCCTCCAGGTCTGGTGTGCATGAAGTCCAGCACGTCCGTCGTGGAGCTTGTCATGCTGCTTTGTTCCCAGGTGAGTGACCAAAAAAAATAATCTTTGTCCAACTCTGCTACCACTGCTCATCTTATCTTTGTGTTTATGCAAAAAGTTCCGAGCGCGTGGGTGACTGATTACCTCCGAGCCTTCTTGTTTGGAGCGAGGTCATAGCCCCGATGTAGCAGTGAGATATTTAACATACCTTCTGTCAGCCCATCAGTCTTGAGGCCATGAGGAAGCCATTACTTGGTGCCTCTTTGTGGGCGCAGACAGGAGAAGGTGGACCGTCGCTCCGTGCTACCTCGCAGCCCCAAAGTCCTCTCCAGCTGCGCGCTCTCGGCCTCCTTGTGCATGAAGGCTGTTATTTACACGCTCTCCTCCAAATGGGACAGCCCGCGTTGAGTTATTGAAGGCTCCTCTTTCTGAGGCTTTATTGCACGTGAGAGCATCAACATACTAAGGGGACTGGGTCCACCCCTCCACCCCCACCACCTCCTCGTTCCTGAGATAGCATTACCGCTGTGGGTCTAGGCCCTGAGAGGCTCTGGGGATGAAACTTAGACCGAGGTATCCATCAAACCACGAGGTCCTTCAAGCTCAACCTAAAAGCTGCTCGTCTTTTGACGGCCTTGCACGAGCTGCTAATAGTATTTTTTACTCCAAATTAATGATTTGATTTGCGATTTTTTAATTTCACTCATAAATGCATACCTTTATCTTTATGTTCTTTATTGTCATTGCACAAGTACAACAAAACTATGTTTTCAGCTCAAACCCGTTCAAGATTAGACAAACAAACAGTGTACAGGGTTAGAGAAAAGGAACGCTGATGGGTCGCCACGAGGCGCCCCGTAAAAGGTGGGAAAAAGGTAAAACGCTGGGGAAGAAGATGAGTAAAAAAAATGCAATCTAGACTGGGCTCCTAAGGGGGACTAGTCTGTAGTGGGGAAAAAAAACTCCATGCCATGCACACATAAACATGTTGCATTTAATCACGACAAAAGGGGGGGATGTGGGCCCCTGGAGGTCGACTGCTGCTATGAAGCGCTGCCAGCCGTCCATCACCTGCGCAAATAACGAGTGAAGAAAGACATGTTACTTTTAGACTGTTAATCAACATATTATTGTCTCAAGATGCCACTCATTTGAAAAATATGCAACAATTCACTTTAATGCAGACAGACTCTAGAGCGTTAGTCTACATCATGCGCTTAAACTGAAGAAATAATCTTTAAAAACTATAGTGTTTATAATGTAATCATACTATAGAATAATAATGCAAGTGAACATTTAAAACGAAAAATAAAATTAACTTTATTTCTCTGCACTGTAAAATCATAATTGGAAAGTAAATAACTAAATAAACACAAAAACATATTTTTTATTTTTTCCTCCAAACTTGTGGTTTGTTTTGCGATTTTTAAATTTCACACATATAAATGCATAAAACAGCGCAAATAACGAGTGAAGGAAGACACATTTAGACTGTTAATCAACATATTCTTGTCTCAAAGTGCCACTCATTTGAAAAATATGCAACAATTTACTTTAATGCAGACAAACTCCAGCGCTTTAGTCCACGTCATGCGCTTAAACTGAAGAAATAACCCTCAAAAATTATCATTTTTATAATGTAATCATAGTATATAATAATAATGCAAGTAAGCATTTAAAACGAATAATAAAATTAACTTTATTTCTCTGCACTGTAAAATCATAATTGGAAAGTAAATAACTATCCTAAATAAACAAACACAAAAACATATTTTTTATTTTTTTCTCCAAACTTATGATTTGATTTGCGATTTTTAAATTTCACACATATAAATGCATAAAACAGCGCAAATAACGAGTGAAGGAAGACACATTTAGACTGTTAATCAACATATTCTTGTCTCAAGGTGCCACTCATTCGAAAAATATGCAACAATTCACTTTAATGCAGACCGACTCCAGAGCGTTAGTCTACATCATGCGCTTAAACTGAAGAAATAACCCTCAAAAACGATTATGTTTATAATGTAATCATACTATAGAATCATAATGCAAGTAAATATTTAAAATTATATTAACTTTATTTCTCTGCACTGTAAAATTGTGATTGGAAAGTAAATAACTGTTATCCTGAATAAATAAACAAACAAAAAAAAAGACTTATTTTTGTAAGCAAAAAAATATTTTTAATAAATATTGACCATCTTAAAGTATTTGTTTTGCCCTGTTAGAAAAACGAGGTCAGGCGTTGTCTTTTTGTTTATCACCATCACATGATCACAGCAATCCCGCTCTTTTGTCCGTGTTGATGGGCTCGTATTGCCCATCCGATTTGAAGCTGAAACGGGACATTTGGCTTTGTAATCATATTTTCTTCCTCCTAATTTTTGTTACTTTGCGGAACTTCTCACTGGCGAGTAGCTAGTCTCTCTTGCTCTCCGCCCACTTCGACAACGATTGTGAATGACTGAGAGCGATGCACAGACTGAGACCTCTTTCTGCCTATTTGAGGCGAGGAAGAAATGCGAGGCTCAACAATTCTGATTGGCGAACGTGTCTGTCACTCAAATGCCGGTGACGACAGAGAAAAAAACCTCAGCCTCTTGCGGTTACGTTATCGCACTAATCTAAATGTCGATTCGATTGTCGATTAATCAAGCAGCTCGACAGTGGACTTTTGTTTTTGCTCTATTTCTTTTGTCAGAGTTGCACATTTCGAAAAAAAATGCCTTTTGATGCAAAACCCAAATGTCCACTGCAGAATACTGTAATAAGACAAGCAAACTTTCTGTATTCAATCTATTTATTTAATCATACATTTTAACCCTCCTGTTATTGTACAGGAAATCCTGTTTTTTTTTGTCCTTGTTTCTTTTTTGCCTTCTGTGAAACAGCCTACTGCTGCTTCCGGTCTGCTCTAATTAGTAATAGTTATAGTGACCCTGCTGAAACATGTTCAAATCTGTGTAACATTTATATTTAAATGATCAGTATTATTAGGTAGGGATGTAACAATAAACAATTATGATGACCATGTTAAAACTCCTGACAGTTAGTATTATCGTTCTGAATTAAAATTATTGAAAAACTGTGACTGATAACTGCACTTCGGTGCGCCAGCTCACGAGCTTAAATGCTAACATGAAAATGAAATAGTCGCCTCTTACCCCATTAAAAAACATACCCTAATTTATGTAAATATGTGTGTGTGTGTGTGTATATATATATATATATATATATATATATATATATATATATATATATATATGTGTGTATATATATACAGGTAAAAGCCAGTAAATTAGAATATTTTGAAAAACTTGATTTATTTCAGTAATTGCATTCAAAAGGTGTAACTTGTACATTATATTTATTCATTGCACACAGACTGATGCATTCAAATGTTTATTTCATTTAATTTTGATGATTTGAAGTGGCAACAAATGAAAATCCAAAATTCCGTGTGTCACAAAATTAGAATATTACTTAAGGCTAATACAAAAAAGGGATTTTTAGAAATGTTGGCCAACTGAAAAGTATGAAAATGAAAAATATGAGCATGTACAATACTCAATACTTGGTTGGAGCTCCTTTTGCCTCAATTACTGCGTTAATGCGGCGTGGCATGGAGTCGATGAGTTTCTGGCACTGCTCAGGTGTTATGAGAGCCCAGGTTGCTCTGATAGTGGCCTTCAACTCTTTTGTGTTTTTGGGTCTGGCATTCTGCATCTTCCTTTT
>NC_084564.2:13165000-13210000 GCF_033978685.3 Nerophis lumbriciformis | reverse complement strand
TCCCGGACGCGCTTTTCCGCTTGCAGAGAGGTGGAGCTTTACTTCCGTGTTAGGAGTACGGTTAAGTGCATAAAGTGTAGATTGTTATACGAACTGCTTTAGTAAAATGGGATAAAAACTCAATAGAGAAGAAAGACGGTAAGCAGGAAGTCTAAAGTCACTTTTATCGGAGACTTTCACGTCATCAAAACATGTCAAGACACCTCTTCCCAAACCAATCACACGCTTCCGGCTTCATATTAATAGCGCTACGCGTTACATCCAGTCTAACTACCAAAACAAAATGAAAAATCGTCTTATATTTTGACCATGCTTTGTCAAAGGTGTTTTGTCATGTAATCTGTGATATTTCTACGTAAATAATTATTTTCTGACAGATTGAAATAAGGTGTGTATTATTTTTTTTACCTCTTCTGATTAATAGTTCACAATTACAAAATGTTTAGCAGGCTGAATATTACATTTTATTACCAGATTGTCATGCACATGTATATGAATATCATTAACTTCTAAAACATGTAATGTACAAATTATTAGAAGCATTTATTCAGGGAGAAATATCACAGGTTACATTACCAAACATATTTGACAATGAAAACATGATCATAACAATCCACATTAATTAATTATTAACGTGTGAAACTGGCATCGAAACATGATGTAGCTCCTCCTCTGAATGCAAGTGCCCCTACAGCAGGAATACAAATTCTGTATTCCTGCAAAATACAAACTTCTGGCACTGCAGGTAATTTTGTGTTATTGTCATTAAAAACATGTTTATTTTGTTTTTGTGTTGACCTTTTAAAAAAAGTATAATGTTCATTGAAGCAAACAAATTGTCCAGTCACGGTAATAAACATGTGAAAATGATCTGTATAGGGTACACTTATTAATGACAACATTTTTTATCCGTCTACGATTAATCATGACAATTTTGAGTAAAATTGCGATTAAATATTTTTAACGTTTGACAGCTCGAGTACAAATACAAAACTATGCCTTTCAAGTTAATAATCATTAGGCCAAGATTCGATAAAAACAGGTCTTTAAGGTCATATTGTGTTTATTTTTTGTGTACATTTTCCACTAAATTGCCTAATCACGATAAACATTTAATAACCGAACTTGCAATGAGGACTACGACGCTTACCGTATTTTTTCGGACTATAAGTCGAAGTTTTTTTTCATAGTTTGGCCGGGGGTGCGACATGACAAGTCGTTCTCCCGCGCTTTTTCCGCTTGCAGAGAGGTGGAGCTTTACTTCCGTGTTAGGAGTACGGTTAAGTGCATAAAGTGTAGATTGGTATACAAACTGCTTTAGTAAAATGGGATAAAAACTCAATAGAGAAGAAAGACGGTAAGCAGGAAGTCTAAAGTCACTTTTATCGAAGACTTTCACGTTGTCAAAACATGTCAAGACACCTCTTCCCAAACCAATCACACGCTTCCGGCTTCATATTAATAGCGCTACGCGTTACATCCAGTCTAACTACCAAAACAAAATGAAAAATCGTCCTATATTTTGACAATGCTTTGTCAAAGGTGTTTTGTCATGTAATCTGTGATATTTCTACGTAAATAATTATTTTCTGACAGAGTGAAATAAGGTATGTATTATTTTTTTTACCTCTTCTGATTAATAGTTCACAATTACAAAATGTTTAGCAGGCTGAATATAAAATTTTATTACCAGATTGTCATGCACATATATGATTATCATTAACTTCTAAAACATGTAATGTACAAATTATCAGAAGCATTTATTCAGGGAGAAACATCACAGGTTACATTGCCAAACATATTTGACAATGAAAATATGATCATAACAATCCACATTAATTAATTATTAATGTGTGAAACTGGCATCGAAACATGATGTAGCTCCTCCTCTGAATGCAAGTGCCCCTACAGCAGGAATACAAATGCTGTGTTTTTGCAACATACAAACTTTGGCACTGCAGGTACTTTTGTTATTGTCATTAAAAGCATGTTTATTTCGTTTTTGTGTTGACCTTTTAAAAAAAGTATAATGTTCATTGAAGCAAACAAATTGTCCAGTCATGGTAATAAACATGTGAAAATGATCTGTATAGAGTACACTTATTAATGACAACATTTTTTATCCGTCTACCATTAATCATGACAATTTTGAGTGAAATTGCGATTAAATATTTTAATCGTTTGACAGCCCGAGTACAAACACAAAATTATGCCTTTCAAGTTAATGATGATTAGGCCAATATTCGATAAAAACAGGTCTTTAAGGTCATATTGTGTTTATTTTTTGTGTACATTTTCCACTAAATTGCCTAATCACGATAAACATTTAATAACCGAACTTGCAATGAGGACTACGACGCTTACCGTATTTTTTCGGACTATAAGTCGCAGTTTTTTTTCATAGTTTGGCCGGGGGTGCGACATGACAAGTCGTTCTCCCGGACGCGCTTTTCCGCTTGCAGAGAGGTGGAGCTTTACTTCCGTGTTAGGAGTACGGTTAAGTGCATAAAGTGTAGATTGTTATACGAACTGCTTTAGTAAAATGGGATAAAAACTCAATAGAGAAGAAAGACGGTAAGCAGGAAGTCTAAAGTCACTTTTATCGAAGACTTTCACGTCGTCAAAACATGTCAAGACACCTCTTCCCAAACCAATCACACGCTTCCGGCTTCATATTAATAGCGCTACGCGTTACATCCAGTCTAACTACCAAAACAAAATGAAAAATCGTCTTATATTTTGACCATGCTTTGTCAAAGGTGTTTTGTCATGTAATCTGTGATATTTCTACGTAAATAATTATTTTCTGACAGATTGAAATAAGGTGTGTATTATTTTTTTTACCTCTTCTGATTAATAGTTCACAATTACAAAATGTTTAGCAGGCTGAATATTACATTTTATTACCAGATTGTCATGCACATGTATATGAATATCATTAACTTCTAAAACATGTAATGTACAAATTATCAGAAGCATTTATTCAGGGAGAAACATCACAGATTACATTACCAATCTTTGACAATGAAAACATGATCATAACAATCCACATTAATTAATTATTAACGTGTGAAACTGGCATCGAAACATGATGTAGCTCCTCCTCCTGAATGCAAGTGCCCCTACAGCAGGAATACAAATTCTGTATTCCTGCAAAATACAAACTTCTGGCACTGCAGGTAATTTTTTGTTATTGTCATTAAAAGCATGTTTATTTAGTTTTTTGTGTTGACCTTTTAAAAAAAGTATAATGTTCATTGAAGCAAACAAATTGTCCAGTCATGGTAATAAACATGTGAAAATGATCTGTATAGAGTACACTTATTAATGACAACATTTTTTATCCGTCTACCATTAATCATGACAATTTTGAGTGAAATTGCGATTCAATATTTAAACACAAAACTATGCCTTTCAAGTTAATAATGATTAGGCCAATATTCGATAAAAACAGGTCTTTAAGGTCATATTGTGTTTATTTTTTGTGTACATTTTCCACTAAATTGCCTAATCAACGATAAACATTTAATAACCGAACTTGCAATGAGGACTACGACGCATACCGTATTTCTTCGGACTATCACTCGCAGTTTTTTTTCATAGTTTGTCCGGGGGTGCGACTTATACTCAGGAGTGACTTATGTGTGAAATTAACCGTAAAATATCAAATAATATTATTTAGCTCATTCACGTAAGAGACTAGACGTATAAGATTTCATGGGATTTAGCGATTAGGAGTGACAGATTGTTTGGTAAACGTATAGCATGTTCTATATGTTATAGTTATTTGAATGACTCTTACCATAATATGTTACGTTAACATACCAGGCACCTTCTCAGTTGGTTATTTATGACTCATATAACGTACACTTATTCAGCATGTTGTTCACTATTCTTTATTTATTTTAAATTGCCTTTCAAATGTCTATTCTTGGTGTTGGCTTTTATCAAATACATTTCCTCAAAAAATGCGACTTATATATGTTTTTTTTCTTTCTTTATTATGCATTTGCGGCTGGTGCGACTTATACTCCGGAGCGTCTTATACTCCGAAAAATACGGTATGTTGTGTAAAAATATGTACTGTAACATTGTACAAAACGGAATGATATTTTGTGATGAATGCAAACTTTGGATTAACGCAAAATCGTGCTAAAATGTATCAAGTTTTCAGCACTACCTCAAAGAATATAATATTAGGCTTCTATTTTTGTACAATTTTCTCCTACATTGTCATGAGTGATTCCAAGAACAGAGCAGCTGTCCAACACGCCGATTGAAGACTTTTATTGTTGCGTTCCTCTTCCTGCTTCCTGGGACAGCAGGCAGACGACACAAAAAACAAAGCCGGCCTAATGACGTGTAAAATGGCGTGTAACCTTCTCACAATAGCCCGGGTGTTTTCAGTGATTAAAGCTAGTGGGATTAAAACAGAAATTTGGGTTTGCGTGTAAACTCCTCTCTGGCCAGACTTGTCAGCGGCGCTGGGAGGACGCCGCGGTCAGTGGGAGGCGACTATCCGTCAATCAGGAGCGTGAAGACAGGCTCCGGTGCTCTAATGGAGCTACTTTTCACGCTGCAGAGAGGACTTGGAAATGCTCCCACCAAGTCCTCGATCCTACAGCTCGCCACGGCTCTATAAAGGGTTCATGCATTGCCTCTCTCCCTAGGTTACTGTGCCACGCCATGAAGGACCACATAGTCCGGGTGGCCAACGAGGCAGAGTTCATTCTGAATAGACAGCGAGCCGAAGATGTCCACAAACATGCTGAATTTGAGGTACAAATGATGGAAATGTACACGTTAAACACTGTATTACCTGTGAAATTGGACTAAGCCTCACTATTCTAATGACACACTCCAGATAACACATGCTGCACTACAGGGCCCTTTTTTGCCACTGAACATATTTTAACTTGTTGGTTTCAGTTTATTTGGAACATGCATACAATACAATGTAAAGCATCACACATTTCCAGTTGTTTTATAACAGCACGTCCGAAAAGGAGTAGGAAGAAGCAGAGTTTATTTAATCCTACCCCTTTTTCATACCATAGCAATTGTATCCGATTTCCTTGTTCTCTGTAACAGAACAGTGAACACATAAATAATAGACCATAGTAAGCAAACAAATATTAAATACATAAATAATCTTTGTCTCAATAAAAAAAAAGGGTTCAAGATGTTCATCATAATTCTTGTTCTGTGTACTTTGTGAACACTTGTAGTTTGAACAGTCTCTTAAACTGAATCATATTGGTGCTTTGTTTGATTTATTTGGTTAATCCATACTCTAATTTAATTCCACATACTGATATGCTAAAGGTTTTAAGTGTTGTACGTGCATACAAATGTTTTAAATTAGATTTTCCTCTAAGGTTACATTTCTCCTCTTATGTTTACATTTGATTTAATTTTCTGCCGATTTATTATGGCTTGGACGAATCAATTCATTATCAGATGATTATTTTCAAAACAAATAATGAAATAAAAGCAAAAACAGAAGTGTCACTATAATTATTTATTGTTTTGTCAATTTTTTTAATTATTTATTTTTTAATTTTTTTAAATCTTATTAATTGATATTTATGTGCTATTTGTCACACAATTCATTTGGTTTTAGTTTATTTGGTTCTCCCTGTAGCAGTTTCATGTCCTCGCACCTGCTTTGTTTTAGAAATCAAGACTATTTAAGTAGAGATGTCCGATAAATGCTTTAAAATGTAATATCGGAAATTATCCGTATCGTTTTTTTTTATTATCGGTATCGTTTTTTTGTTTTTGTTTTTTTTATTAAATCAACATAAAAAAACACAAGATACACTTACAATTAGTGCACCAACCCAAACATTATATATCAATATATATCAATACAGTCTGCAAGGGATACAGTCCGTAAGCACACATGATTGTGCGTGCTGCTGGTCCACTAATAGTACTAACCTTTAGCAGTTAATTGTACTCATTTTCATTAATTACTAGTTTCTATGTAACTGTTTTTATATTGTTTTACTTTCTTTTTTATTCAAGAAAATGTTTTTAATTTATTTATCTTATTTTATTTTATTAATATTTAAAAAAAAAGGACCTTATCTTCACCATACCTGGTTGTCCAAATTAAGCATAATAATGTGTTAATTCCACGACTGTTTATATCAGTATCGGTTGAATTAAAGAGTTGGACAATATCGGATTATCGGACATCCCTATATTTAAGTTGTTGCTATCCTTTGTTGATTGTCATGTCCGGGTGTACTTTGTGTACGCCGTCTCAGCTCCACACGCTGTAAGTTTTTGCTGTCGTCCAGCATTCTGTTTTTGTTTACTTTGCAGTTCTAGCTTCGTTCTGCGTAGCCTTCCCTAAGCTTCAATGCCCTTTCTTAGTGGCATTCCCCTTTTGTTTACTTTTGGTTTAAGCATTAGATACCTTTTTACCTGCACGCTGCCTCCCGCTGTCTGCATATTGTGATCACGGCAACAAACCATGTTCCCGACATCTACAAAGCAATTAGCTACCTGCTGCCACCTACTGATATGGAAAAGTATTACACGGTTACTCTGCTGCACTCTAGACAGCACCAACACTCACATATACGGATTATAATTACTGGATTGCAAAAAATATTTTTAACCCAATTAGGTGAAATTACATAATCTCACTGCGATGAGGTGGCGACTTGTCCAGAGTGTACCCCGCCTTCCGCCCGATTGTAGCTGAGATAGGCTCCAGCGCCCCCCGCGACCCCAAAAGGGAATAAGCGGTAGAAAATGGATGGATGGATACATAATCTCAGACGGCACACCAGACTGTATCTCACGGCACACTAGTTGAAAAACACTGCCCTACTGAACATGCAATCCAACTCTTACTGTTTATATTAAACCAGGGGTGCTCATTACGTCGATCGCGATCTACCGGTCGATCTCGGAGGGTGCGTCAGTCGATCACCAGCCAGGCATTAAAAAAATAGTCCTAAAAATGAGCGATCATAAATCTTCACTATGACGTCACTTTCGTCACTTGATTGACATTCACGGCACCCGAGGGTCTTCTGAGATGACGCTGGCTGCTGCCAGCTCATTCAAATTACCGACTGGAAGGCGAGAAACACTTTATTTCAACAGACTCTGGCGCCGTACCTGTCGTCAAAACTCCAAAGACCGACTGCACAGTTGCACAATAAAAGCTCTGCTTCATCCTGCCTGCGCTACCAAAATAAGAGTCTCAGAAAGCTGGCGTGCACAAGCTAGCAAGCTACGGAGTTTGCCGACAATGTATTTCTTGTAAAGTGTATACAAAGGAGTACGGAAGCTGGACAAATAAGATGCCAAAAACCAACCACTTTCATGTGGTATTGGACAGAAAGGAGGACTTTTTTTTTCTCCTCCATTCGAAAATGCGGACGTTATCACCACTGTCTGATTCCAATCAATGCAAGTCATCACAATCAGGTAATACACCAACTTATATTCTTGTCTTCATGAAAGAAAGGAATCTATATGTGTTAAACATGCTTGTATTATCTTTAACCACCTTTAAGTTGTTAACAATATTAACTATATGTGTTAAACATGCTTGTTTTATCTTTAACCACCTTTAAGTTGTTAACAATATTAACTATTTGTGTTAAACATGCTTGTATTATTTTTAACCACCTTTAACTTGTTAACAATATTAACTATGTGTTAAACATGCTAGCATTATCTTTAAACACCTTTAACTTGTTAACAATATTAACTATATGTATTAAACATACTTGTATTATCATTAAACACCTTTAATGTATTAACAATATTAACTATATGTGTTAAACATGCTTGCATTATCATTATACACCTTTAACTTGTTAACAAAAACATATATTTCATAAATAAGTAAATATAAATTATATATATGAATGAGGTAGATCCCCACGACTTGATCAATAGAAAAGTAGCTCGCCTGCAGAAAGTGTGAGCACCCCTGTATGAAACGATGTTACATTTAACAACATCATATCCGCACTTGCACAATTTTGCATGACCGAAAAAGAGTATGAAGAAGCACCGCATATTTAAAACCTTTCTCACAGTATAATAAGGTGAAATTCCTGTTAGTAAAGAGCCATAGCAACAATGTCTGTTTTAATGAAGCATTCAGGCAAAAAAGACAAAAAATAGGTTTGTGAATATTCATAATCCTGCTTTTATGGTTTTTTTTAATACTTCTGAAGCCACAAGAGTGAAAACCACACAAAAAGTCAGCGCGTGTCTTCAAGCCACACAAGGTTTTAGTGAATGTGAATATTTGACACACACACACACGCGTGCAGGGAGTCACCTCTGTTAGCAGCTTGTACACGTTGGAGTGATGAGTTTCTTATCTGGGAACAGCAGCCATCCTCAAACAGTTGCTTGATTTACAGTTGCGGAGGATCCTTGACCTGCTAGATAAAGTGGAGGAGACGCTGAGATGTGCAATGTCAGAATGAAGGTTCTGTCTGCCAACACTTTATTATCCCCCGCCATATTTCGCCAAGATTGAAGATGCAGGGCGCACATGAGACGTTTGAACAATTAAGGCGGTGTCAAGGCGACGCGTCATGCGCTCAAAAGTGATATTTGTCACGTGGTGGCGCTCGCAGATTGAGTTACCTGCTTCATGAGGAATATGTCGGAGTATGAAATGTGACAGATTTCGAAATTGACGCAGGAAATTCAATTAGCTCCCGGCTTCTGTTAGCAAATTAGATTTTGAATATTAGCTCGCCTTCCTCCCCCTCGTCCCTCTGGGGGTCGCTTTGTAAGACAATCCGATTGCAGCAGCAAAGATATGGAGTCTGTCTGCATTACTTTTATCCAGAGATGCTGCAGATATGCTATTTTCGGTTTGGTTTGTTCGTTACTTACAAGAACATTGCATGTTGGCAACTGCACATTTGAACATGTCCGAAAAGGAGGAGGAAGAAGCAAAGCTTATTTAACCCTGACCCGTTTTTCATTTCCTGTTTTTAATAGAGATGTCCGATAATATCGGACTGACGATATTATCGGCCGATAAATGCTTTAAAATGTAATATCGGAAATTATCGGTATTTCATTTTTCATTTCATTTCATTTTTATTTATCTCCTTCATTGATGTGCATCTTTGATAGACAATTATACCACAATTATTCAGTTATGCATTTACACACCAATGCCTTAGAACAGGGGTCGGCAACCCGCGGCTCCGGAGCCGCACGCGGCTCTTTGGTCACTCTGATGCGGCTCAGCAGCTTACTTGCCGAACCCCCCAATTGTCCCGTGAGACTTCCAGATTTCAGTGCCTCTCGCAGAAAACTCCCGGGAATAATATTCACCGATGTTCACCCTTAAAGCTATATTAAGGGTGTGCCGTGATGGTACAACATTTGGTGCCCTCTACAATCTGTATTGACAGCGTGCCAGCCCAACACTTGTTATACAATATACATCTTCTGCTTGCACACGTACTTGACAGCAAGGCATACTTGGTCAACAGCCACACAGGTTACACTGACGGTGATCATATAAAACAACTTTAACACTCTTACTAATAATGCGCCACACTTTGAACCAAAACCAAACAAGAATGACAAACACATTTCGGGAGAACATCTGCACCTTAACACAACATAAACACAACAGAACAAACACCCAGAATCCCATGCAGCCCTGACTCTTCCGGGCTATATACACCCCTGCTACCACCAAACCCCGCCCCCACCCCAAGCCTGCTCCCTCACACATCAACACCCCCCCCTCTGTGCGTCGGTTGAGGTGGGCGGGGTTTGGTAGCGGGGGTGTATAATGTATCCCAGAAGAGTTAGGGCTGCATGGGATTCTGGGTATTTGTCCTGTTGTGTTTATGTTGTGTTACGGTGCAGATGTTCTCCCGAAATGTGTTTGTCATTCTTGTTTGGTGTGGGTTCACAGTGTGGCGCATTATTAGTAAGAGTGTTAAAGTTTTTTTTATACCGCCACCGTCAGTGTAACCTGTGTGGTTGTTGAGCAAGTATGTATTGCTTTCAACTACGTGAGCAAGCGAAAGCCCCATACAACATGTGACTTATCAGGCACGCTGGTTGTAGTGGGCGCTATATGCTGTACCATCACGGCACGCATGACGTTTACAAGCGCTATTCATTCAAAACCCGCGTGCCGCACCAGCTTAAAAATTCCAGATAAAGGTGTGGGCAGCGTGTCTGTGACCCCTGGTTTATACATGGCACATAGCACAAAGCAAAAGAAAAACTTTGTTTGTATGCCGTGTTATTTCATTTAAAATTTAAAAAAATTTTGCGGCTCCCATTGTTTTCTATAATTTGTGAAACTGGTCAAAATGGCTCTTTGACTGGTAAAGCTTGCCGACCCCTGCCTTAGAAGGAGCAGGATGAAGAAAAAATCGTATATTTTCCTGCCCCCTTCAACATAATACGTAGTCTTAATGATTTATACACCAACAATTACATCCAAATATAACGAAAACAACAACAAAAAACACACACAAAAAAACACAAGTGCAAAACTTCATGAAGTACAAACCGAACAAAAAAAAACAAAAAACAAAAGAAGTAATATCATCACGGGATGATACAAAACAAATACAAAACCAGGCAAAAAATAAGTAAAATAATAAATATAAAGCAAAATGTAAACACTTATGGCTGTCCATATGATCTTATTGTTCTATCTTTATATATTTTTTTCAATTGGAATATGTTTTTACAATCTTTTATCTCATTGTAAAGAGAATTCCATAGTTTAACCCCCACCACTGATATGCACATTTGTTTTAAAGTTGTCCTTGAATACTGATGTTTGAAATGACCTTTTCAAAAAGTATCTGTTTCAAAAAGTAAAATGTATGACTTTTTAAAACGCCGCTGTACCAAGTGGTACACGGACGTAGAGAGAAGTACAGAGCGCCAATGAACCTTAGAGGGACTGCCTTTGTGTGCTGGCCCAATCATATAATATCTACGGCTTTTCGCACACACAAGTGAATGCAAGCATACTTGGTCAACAGCCATACAGGTCACACTGAGGGTGGCCGTATAAACAACTTGAACACTGTTACAAATATGCGCCACACTGTGAACCCACACCAAACAAGAATGACAAACACATTTCGGGAGAACATCCGCACCGTAACACAACATAAACACAACAGAACAAATACCCAGAACCCCTTTGCAGCACTAACTCTTCCGGGATGCTACAATATGCACCCCCCGCAACCCACTACCCCCCCTCCCCCCAACCCCGCCCACCTCAACCTCCTCATGCTCTCTCAGGGAGAGCATGTCCCAAATTCCAAGCTGCTGTTTTGAGGCATGTTAAAAAAAAATGCACTTTGTGACTTCAATAATAAATACGGCACTTTTTTTCTATAACTTGAGTTGATTTGTTTTGGAAGACCTTGTTACATTGTTTAATGCATCCAGTGGGGCATCACAACAAAATTAGGCATAATAATGTGTTAATCCCACGACTGTATATATCGGTATCGGTTGATATCAGAATCGGTAATTAAGAGTTGGACAATATGGGCAAAAAATCCTTTATCAGACATCTCTAGTTTTTAACCTACATCACTGATTCTCATACTGTGGTACGAGGGCTCCACCTAGTGGTACGCCTAAGAATCACTGAATTAAAAAATTCAAAGACAGTGTTACTGTTCAAACTGTTTTTAATGTTACAGTGGCCAAAATGTTCAATATTACAAAGCCCCTAAAGGGACATGGGGAATTTTTTTTTTTTTTAGATATGTATCTCGTGCAAAAATTTTCCCGTGAGCACAAGAAACATATCTAAAAAAATATATTTTCTCCATGTTTCTTGTGCTCACGGGAAAACTTTACGTGCGCACGAGAAACTTTTGCGTGAAATAAAAGTTATTTCTTGTTTTTAATGAATGCATAAGCCTACTATGCTATTGTAGTTTAATGTTAGTCACTATGGTGGGAGCTGGAGAGAGCCAAGTGTTTTCTGAGGCGGTACTTGGTGAACAAAATTGAAGAACCACTGACTTAGATGAGTAGACTTAGACAAACTTTAATGATCCACAAGGGAAATTGTTCAACACAGTAGCTCAGTTACAATGATGGAAAGTGTAAGGATGGAAAGGACAATGCAGGTATAAATAGACCAATATAGCAATAAAAAAATCTAACATATATACGAATATATACATATGTGTACAGAATAATATATATACAGATACATTATATTATGTCTATAACATATATACAATATATACCAATGACCATGTACAATATTAGAGTAGATCATGAAAGCTGTATTACTTTCTAGAACAGGAATATTCTAGCATTCTTAAGTATACAAACAAGTTAAGCAATTTTCTTAAAGAAGAGGAGAAAGCAATAACACGTTTTATTTTATTTTAAATACTAATAGTGACGACACATGCACAGGTGGTTAGTGGCGGGAGATGCACCGAGCACATCTCCTTTTTGGACCTCGCAGCTACACAACAGCTAAGCACACACGAGCTAAACACAAGTGTCCTTATTTGAACAATATTGCAGTCTAAAACGCCACATTTGTGTATATAAACAAGTATGAAACATTTATAGTTGCATATTAACTACACATACAAAGTATCCAGTAACAAATGTGTTTGCATCATTCAACTTACTGCATCACAAGCTTAATTTAATGAATTTTAGTGATTCCATAGGTTTTGCAAAAAAAAAAAAAAAAACACTTGACTAAGACAGCATAAATAATAATTTAGTGTTTTTCATAGCTTCCATCGTTTTCTGTTTGACTCATTTCACTTGAACAAGCCTTTTCTAACACACAACAAAATAATAAAAGTATGCATATTTGTGCTAATATCTTATTGGATTGATATTAGTATCAGCCAATACACAACGCTCCAATATCGGTATCATATCGGAAGTGGGAAAGTTGTATCGCGACACAACAGGCATGTCGGCGCCATTTCTTACTTGATGAAGATACAGTATATTGGCAATAAATCATCTGAAACTACCAGCATAATAAAAAACATTAACTAGGAAGTGTTTGAAGTAACCTTTTCAAGTTTATATAAGTATACAAATAAATTATTCAATTTAATATTACAGCGATTCGGCTGCGTCGGTAGCAGCCACTACAATCGATAAAAATCCGCTAGGTATTTTTATTTAATTTCATTTTGCTTCCGAGCAGTTCCACTGTAGACACGGCACATGAGCCAAGCGTGCAGTTTTTAACAAAGTTTTCAATGTACATAGGTTTTTATCAAAATCTTTCTCCCGCAGAACATGACTTTTCAGTCACGTCCGTATCCTCTTTCCTCTCCTGCTCCCGGCCGCTTACTGTTAAAGACAACAAACAGATGATTAGATTAACACGTACCACCTGTGAAATCTAATCACCTGCCAGCTGTGTCTCGCCGGCAGCAGTGCAATGCCCCCGTCTGATGGTGCTCTGTCCTCAGCACTATGGACAGAGGCGGTGACCTTTGCTCTTGCAGGCAGCGCTGGCCATATCTCCCTCCACAAATTTAATTAATAAATTTTTTTTTATTAGAAGCTTTCACACATCGCATTTTCAGCATTCGTTTCGCATTTTGTTTTGCACTTTCTGTACATTTTTGGTCGAAAAGAAAAACAAAACAAACCAACAGGGAGCCTACCGTCTTAAATTCTAATTTAAGATATAGGAGGAAGCATATTTTACTAAGTTCGGTAAGCCTCACTTGAAATCTGATCTAATTGGTTTCACATATTCTGTCCACTTTGACAACATTTGCTAAAATTGATCAATTTCAACACTGAGGCAATACGATGGTTTTTCCATAATGCAAATGTGTACAATGTCAACCCATTCCGCGACTGTCGGTGTCTCTACATTCAGCCCTTTTTTTGTGATAAGCTATGCATTTTTAGGGTCATCGAGTTTAAAAACATGGACCCTTTATCGCACAAAACAGTTTGTCTTCAAAACAACGCAAGAGCCAGGAATGCCCGCAAAATATTTCATGTGCATGCTCCGTTACCTCTCTTTATTGAAGACGAGAGTAGATGTAAACAGCAGCAGCGCCGGCCACTGAAGTTAGCGGCTAATGTCCCTCCACAGTGCAAAGCCACTTCTAAGTCGGCAATACTCTCCTCCATGGCAGCAAATAATATACATTTATAACAAGTGAAGGACGAGAACATGCTACAGTACACATAGAAGAAGTTTGATTGTAAGGATACCAAATATACTACAGTGATTAGATCAAAATCACTAAATCTTTATCGTTTTTGTTTACAAACTCAGGATATAAGTCCCTGGACACGAGGACTTCAAGGGCAAAAAAATAAAAAATATTAATTAGAGCAGGAGTCTCAAACTCAATTTACCTGGGGGCCACTGGATGCAGAAACTGGGTGAGGCTGGGCCGCAAGAAAAGATTTCTTAAAAAAATCTGACATGCACTTTTTGATGAATTCCCCTTCTTTGAATGGCTATCCCGCCCTAGCAACATACTTGCCAACCCTCCCGATTTTTCCGGGAGACTCCCGAATTTCAGTGCCCCTCCTGACAATGTCCCAGGGCAACCATTCTCCCGAATGTGTCCCGATTTTCACCCCGGACAACAATATTACGGGCGTGCCGTGATAGCACTGCCTTTAACGTCCTCTATAAACCTGTCGTCACGCCCGCTTTTTCACCATACAAACAGCGTGCCAACCCAGTCACATGTTGTATTAGGCTTCTGTAGTTACACGTAATTGACTGCAAGACATACTTGGTCACCAGCCATACAGGTCACACTGAGGGTGGCCGTATAAACAACTTTAACACTGTTACAAATATGCGCCACACTGTGAACCCACACCAAACAAGAATGACAAACACATTTCGGGAGAACATCCGCACCGTAACACAACATAAACACAACAGGGGGGGGGGATTGGTCGGTGGTAGCAGGGGTGTATATTGTAGCCCGGAAGAGTTAGGGCTGCATGGGATTCTGGGTATTTGTTCTGTGTGGCGCATATTTGTAACAGTGTTAAATTTGTTTATACGGCCACCCTCAGTGTGACCTGTATGGCTGTTGATCAAGTGTGTCTTGCAGTCACTTACGTGTGTTCAGAAGCCAAATACAACATGCGACTGGGCTGGCACGCTGTTTGTACAGGTTGTAGAGGGCACTAAAGGCAGTGCCATCACGGCACGCCCTTAATATTGTTGTTTGGGTGAAAATCAGCAGACATTCGAGAGAAGGATTGCCCTGAAATTCATATAAAACTCGCGGGCCGCACTAACATTACATTTTCATATTAAGGTGCGGACCGCAAAATAACGTCTCGCGGGCCGCGTGTCTGAGACCCCTGAATTAGAGCCAATAGTAGGAAATAATTTGAGTATTGTATTGATATTGTTACACCACCATCTTATGTTTTTGTGTGATTATAATTGTGACCAAAAATGGTATAATGTAATGGTCTTGAGCATTTTCAGTATCAGTATTGGTATGACCATTTGCACTATCACCCAAAACTAATGTAAAGTAAAAGTGTATTACATTTCAACACAAGTGTAGCTAGAAACTTGTTATAAATGAAATTAACTAGCCTTTAACAGTAAATTAGTATTACTATATTGTATTATTAATAAAATAATACAACAGGAAATGACTAATATTACTGCATATGTCAGCAGATAAATTAGGAGCCTCTGTAACTTGTTTTAAAATGGTATTATTTATATACTAAATAAAATATTGTTTAAAATCTAGATTCCAAACCATACCGCTCTTCCCTAGCTAGGGTTTTTTTTCGGGAAGTTGTATAATGGGGGCCCAGAATTTGTTGCTACGGCGCTGTTCCCAAGACATTAAATCGATTGCAGCTGGACTGTTCAGTTTGTGTTGGAAGACGTTTGTCGTATTCATCGGAGTAGTCTTCATCAGGTCATGCTCACAGACTCAGGTTAAACAGATCTAGTCTGAGCACCAGGTGCCCAGGTCCTGACTATTCATTTAAAGGGCCGTGTGCACAAGCAGGAATGGTTTTGTTCCCTTGCGGTGTAAAAAAGATAGTTTACATTAAAAAAATGTTAACCGTAGAATGTAATTATATGTACTCTGTATTGAATCTTCTTGAATTATTTGTACACTGTATCCGATCCTACTAAATTGTTCGTACACTGGATGGAATCTTATCGAATTGTTCGTACACTGGATGGAATCTTATCGAATAATATGTACTCTGAATTGAATCATTTTGAATTATTTGTACATTGTATCCGATCTTACTAAATCGTTCGTACACTGGATCAAATCTTATTGAACTGTTCGTACACTGGATTGAATTGTTTGTACACTATCGAATAGTTCATACATTGTATCGAATCGTATCAAATCTTTCATACACTTCATCGAATTGCTTGTACACTGTATCAAATAGTTCATACACTGTACCGAATCTTTCGTATCGTTTGTACACCGGATGGAATCTTATCGAATTGTTCGTACACTGGATGGAATCTTATCGAATAATTTGTACACTGTATCAAATCTTATCAAACTGTTCGTAAACTGGATCAAATTGTATTGACTAATTAGTAGACTGGATGGAATATTTTTGAATTGTTCGTACACTGGATCAAATCTTATCGAATCATTCGTATAATATATCAAATCGTTCGTACACGGTATCCAATCTTATAGAATCGTTTGTACACAGGATGGAATCTTATCAAATCATTCGTACACTGGATCTAATCTTATCAAATCATTCGTACACTGGACTGAATTTTATTGAACTGTTTGTACACTGGATCGAATCGTTCGTACACTGGATTGAATCGTATTAAGTTGTTCATACACTGGATCCAATCTTATCGAAAGGTTTGTACACTATCAAATCTAATCAAAATGTTCGTACACTGTATCAAATCTTATCAAAACAATTCTACACTGTATCAAATCTTATTGAATTGTTTGTACGCTGTATCAAATCCTATCAAATTGTTTGTACACTGGATCAAATCCTATCGAATTGTTTGTACACTGGATCGAATCTTATCGAAACGTTCGTACACCTTATCAAATCTATTAAAATCATGGCATTAAAACAAAAAATTAAGAGAAATTCGGATTGTTTTCTTTATCTTACTTTGGCCAAAAGTAGAACAAACACAATATAATCACAATAAAAATATAGACAAAAATAACCGGCAGTGCGACAAAAAGCACATAAATTAATACAAATTAAAAGATTAAAATAAAAAATGAAAATAATTTTAAAAATTGACAAAACAATAAATAATAATTATAGTGACACTTCTGTTTATTTTTTTTTCATTATTTGTTTTGAAAATAATAATCTAATAATTAATTGTCCAAGCCATAATAAATCTGCAGAAAATTAAATCAAATATAAACATAAGAGGAGAAATATAACCTTAGAGGAAAATCTAATTTAAAACATTTGTATGCTCGTACAACACTAAAAACCTTTAGCATATCAGTATGTGGAATGAATTCCCATATATTCCCGTTAATTCCCATGGAAAGTTTCCAACTTTGAATATTCCCGGAATTTCGCAACCCTACGTACAACACTTAAAACCTTCAGCATATCAGTATGTGGAATTAAATTATGGAACGGATTAACCAAAGAAATCAAACAAAGCACCAATATGATTCAGTTTAAGAGACTGTTCAAACTACAAGTGTACACAGAACAAGAATTATGATGAACATCTTGAACCCTTTTTTTCCCCTTTTTTTTATTGAGACAAAGGTTATTTATGTATTTAATATTTGTTTGCTTACTATGGTTTATTATTTATTTATTATTTATTTGTTCACTGTTCTGTTACAGAGAACAAGGAAATTGGATAAAATTGCTATGGTATGAAAAGGGGTAGGATTAAATAAGCTCTGCTTCTTCCCACTCCTTTTCGGACGTGCTGTAATGAAACAACTGGAAATCGATATTCCCCCTCACTTTTATATGATTATATTACTATTATCATTACTGATATTATTCAGTGAACCTAAGCGTTCTATTCAAGTCCATTGTGAGTATATAGTGGTGAATTGTGCGACAAAAAGCACATACATTAATTCAAATTAATAAGATTAAAAAATGAATAATAATAATAAATAATTATAGTGACACTTGTGTTTTTGTTTTTATTTCATTATTTGTTTTGAAAATAATAATCTAAGAATTAATTGAATTGTCCAAGCTACAATAAATCTGCAGAACATTTAATCAAATGTAAACATGAGAAGATCTCCAATACAATATTGTATGCATATTCCAAATAACTAAATAAACTAAAAATTAATTGTTCGACAAAAAGCACATAAATTAATACAAATTAATAAGATGAAAAATTTAAATAATTTTAAAAATTTACAAAATAATATTATGGACAGAATTTCTAGGCGCAGTCAAGGCGTTGAGGGGATCCGGTTTGGTGGCTGCAGGATTAGGTCTCTGCTTTTTGCAGATGATTTGGTCCTGATGGCTTCATCTGGCCAGGATCTTCAGCTCTCACTGGATCGGTTCGCAGCTGAGTGTGAAGCGACTGGGATGAGAATCAGCACCTCCAAGTCCGAGTCCATGGTTCTCGCCCGGAAAAGGGTGGAGTGCCATCTCCGGGTTGGGGAGGAGCTCTTGCCCCAAGTGGAGGAGTTCAAGTACCTCGGAGTCTTGTTCACGAGTGAGGGAAGAGTGGATCGTGAGATCGACAGGCGGATCGGTGCGGCGTCTTCAGTAATGCGGACGCTGTATCGATCCGTTGTGGTGAAGAAGGAGCTGAGCCGGAAGGCAAAGCTCTCAATTTACCGGTCGATCTACGTTCCCATCCTCACCTATGGTCATGAGCTTTGGGTTATGACCGAAAGGACAAGATCACGGGTACAAGCGGCCGAAATGAGTTTCCTCCGCCGGGTGGCGGGGCTCTCCCTTAGAGATAGGGTGAGAAGCTCTGTCATCCGGGGGGAGCTCAAAGTAAAGCCGCTGCTCCTCCGCATCGAGAGGAGCCAGATGAGGTGGTTCGGGCATCTGGTCAGGATGCCACCCGAGCGCCTCCCTAAGGAGGTGTTTAGGGCACGGTAGGAGGCCACGAGGAAGACCCAGGACACGTTGGGAAGACTATGTCTCCCGGCTGGCCTGGGAACGCCTCGGGATCCCCCGGGAGGAGCTGGACGAAGTGGCTGGGGAGAGGGAAGTCTGGGCTTCCCTGCTTAGGCTGCTGCCCCCGCGACCCGACCTCGGATAAGCGGAAGAAGATGGATGGATGGAAAATAATAAATAATAATTATAGTGACACTTCTGTTTTTGTTTTTTTTTCATTATTTGTTTTGAAAATAATAATCTAAAAACTGTCCAAGCCATAATAAATCTGCAGAAAATTAAATCTAATGTAAACATAAGAGGAAAAATAATTTATGCTCGTACAACACTTAAAACCTTTAGCATATCTGTATGTGGAATTAAATTATGGAAGGGATTAACCAAAGAAATCAAACAAAGCACCAATATGATTCAGTTTAAGTGTTCACAAAGTACACAGAACAAGAATTATGATGAACATCTTCAACCCTTTTTTTTCCTTTTTTATTGAGACAAAGGTTATTTATGTATTTAATATTTGTTTGCTTACTATGGTTTATTATTTATTTATTATTTATTTGTTCACTGTTCTCTTACAGAGAACAAGGAAGTTGGATAAAATTGCTATGGTATGAAAAAGGGATAGGATTAAATAAGCTCTGCTTTTTCCTACTCCTTTTCGGACGTGCAACAACTGGAAATGTGTGATGCATGTTCCAAATAAACTGAAACCGAACTGAACATTATTTCAGTGTGATACCAAGTCCGGTCGTATGGTCGTTGATTTTGTTCTTTTGCAACATTTAGCATAAAGAAGCAAGGTTCCATAGTTGCAGGGAGAGTTCCTAGAGTGTGCCGCCGAGCAAATATGCCGTCTTATTTATTTCCCGCTTGCAGTACAGCACAATAGAGGAGTGATATGTAGCGCTCTCCCATCCCTGACAGCTGATGGTCCTTGTGGCTCTATTATAGCATTCTCCTCCCTCGTCTAATAGCCGCGTCCACGCCGCCTAGCAGGGAGCCTCATCTGTCCTCGGACTGCCTTCACGCGCCCGCCGTGATTTACTGCGCTCCTCCGAGGGAGGCGGAATATATCTCCGGGCTGTCCGCTAATATCGCCACGCACTCAAGTGTGTTGACTGAAGCCGGGACATCCGTCAGCGTGACAAATACCACGCAGCTCTTCGTTATCACCGCTGTCAGACCTGGCTTTCCGCATAAGTTTATTTGTTTTTAAAAAGCAATAAATACTGTGTTTCTTCTCTCTCTGTGTCATTGAACCAGTCCAACTGCGGGCAGTACGCCGCTGAGAGGAAAGAGGAGGAGAAGATGTGCGACCACCTGGTCGGCGCCGCCAAGCACAGAGACCACGTGACGGCCAATCAGCTGAGGCAGAAGATCGTCAACATCCTCACCAACAAGCACGGCGCCTGGGGGATGCTGGGCCCGAGGTGAGCCTTCCACCGCCCACCAGAAGTTAGCTGAAACTCAGTTATAAGGCGAAGCTGCTCGTTAATGTCGTTTTCCCACAATCCGAGAGGGTCGACGGCGAGGTCAGCAAACGCAATTACAGTGCGGGTCAGCCTTATCCCCACGGGGGCGCCTGATTGGCCGCTCATCCCACAGTTTGCCTTGAAGGGGGGGTTGGGGGGGGGGATTCTGTCCAGGCATTCGTTGACCTGCTCGGCAACACACACCAGCACCTGGTGGTAGTTTCAGACTCGACCCCCACCCCAACCCCCGTGGGTCCTGTTAGAATAAGCGCTGGATCCACTTCTCCGGCTCCAGGCAGCCGAGGGGAAAGATCAAGGAAAGACGGTCCTTTCTGGACAAACTGATTTATCCTTACGTTATCAGCGCTGTACGTCTTCATTTTTTGGTGGAGTTTTACAGCAAAAATGTTTCACGTCTTGTCCCTGTCCTGTTCGCATTTTGGGTTTTGATGCCTCTAAAGTTAAAAATGTGTAGTTTTTACTAGAGATGTCCGATAATATCGGACTGCCGATATTATCGGCCGATAAATGCTTTAAAATGTAATATCGGAAATTATCGGTATCGGTTTCAAAAAGTAAAATGTATGACTTTTTAAAATGCCGCGGTGTGCACGGACGTAGGGAGAAGTACAGAGCGCCAATAAACCTTAAAGGCACTGCCTTTGCGTACCGGCCCAGTCACATATTATCTACGGCTCTTCACACACACAAGTGAATGCAAATCATATTTGGTCAACAGCCATACAGGTCACACTGAGGGTGGCCGTAAAACAACTTTAACACTGTTACAAATATGCGCCACACTGTGAACCCACACCAAACAAGAATGACAAACACATTTAGGGAGAACATCCGCACCGTAGGGGCAGCACGGTGGGAGAGGGGTTAGTGCATCTGCCTCACAATACGAAGGTCCTGAGTAGTCTTGGGTTCAATCCCGGGCTCGGGATCTTTCTGTGTGGAGTTTGCATGTTCTCCCCGTGACTGCGTGGGTTCCCTCCGGGTACTCCGGCTGCCTCCCACCTCCAAAGACATGCACCTGGGGATAGGTTGATTGGCAACACTAAATTGGCCCTAGTGTGTGAATGTGAGTGTGAATGTTGTTTGTCTATCTGTGTTGGCCCTGCGATGAGGTGGCGACTTGTCCAGGGTGTACACCGCCTTCTGCCCGATTGTAGCTGAGATAGGCTCCAGCGCCCCCCGCGACCCCGAAGGCGGTAGAAAATGGATGGATGGATGAATCCGCACCGTAACACAACATAAACACAACGGAACAAATACCCAGAACCCCTTGCAGCACTTACTCTTCCGGGATGCTACAATATACACCCCCCGCAACCCCCTTGTTACATTGTTTAATGCATCCAGCGGGGCATCACAACACAATTAGGCATAATAATGTGTTAATTCCACGACTATATATATCGGTATCGGTTGATATCGGATTCGGTAGTTAAGAGTTGGACAATATCGAATATCGGCAAAAAAGCCATTATCGAACATCTCTAGTTTTTACTCGTTAATTTAGCTTCAAACACAAAAAAGATCCAAATGATTCCCCCCCTCTGAAGTCATTGTTGGGCCATGTGTGTGCGTTACACACAGCTTACCCCCATGATTGTGTGAATGCAGAGTGAATGAATGATGGGTTCTCAGTTCTCTGAGAAGCGCTGTATAAATCTAATCCATTATTATTATTATATGGCGTCAGTCATACACTTATATTGCCAAAAGTATTTGGCCACCCGTCCAAATGATCAGAATCAGGTGTCCTAATCACTTGGCCCGGCCACAGGTGTATAAAATCAAGCACTTAGGCATGGAGACTGTTTCTACAAACATTTGTGAAAGAATGGGCCGCTCTGTGATTTCCAGCGTGGAACTGTCATAGGATGCCACCTGTGCAACAAATCCAGTCGTGAAATTTCCTCGCTCCTAAATATTCCAAAGTCAGCTTTATTATAAGAAAATGGAAGAGTATGGGAACAACAGCAACTCAGCAACCAAGTGGTAGGCCACGTAAACTGACTTATTTTTAACACCGATACCCATTTTTGGGTCCCAGTGTTCTGTTGTTGTCTGCTCCCCAACTCATGCGCATGCACGCGCACAAACGCAAAAATTGGAAATATTTTTCTTGAACAAAATATTCTTTAAAAAAAGCTGCCTTGCGTGCCTGGTAAGTAGTGATATTAGAATATGTTTCTTTCATTGAATCGTCTGACCAGTAAATTATGTAGACCAGGGGTTCTTGACCTTGGGGCCCAACTTTTCCACTCAAATATTAACACTGCATTAGTAATCTTACTCTTGATTTGAATGATTATGCAATAATTATATCTAACCTACTTAAGGTTTAACAGTAAAAACCTTGTCAAATGATATGCAAGCATGTGTTAAAGATTATCATCAAGGCTTAGGTCAGGCTGATTACAAAATAAATACTAATATACTGCAAAACGGATGAAAGAACGGATGAACAATAAATTACAATTATGTGGTGCTAAAATGAACACATTTTAACTCAATTAAAAATAATATGTTTCTTGAATAAACTGTTCATAAAATTAAATTGCAAATAAAGGGGAACTGCAATTTTGGGGGAATTTTGCCACAATCATTAAAGACAAGAACACACTTCTAGTATTTTATAGATCAGGGGTCGGCAACCCAAAATGTTGAAAGAGCCATATTGGACCAAAAATACAAAAAAAAAAATCTGTCTGGAGCCGCAAAAAATTAAAAGCCATATAAATTGAATTAAGAGGACTTAAAGGAAACTAAATGACCTCAAATATAGCTACAAATGAGGCATTATGATGCAATATGTACATATAGCTAGCCTAAATAGCATGTTAGCATCGATTAGCTTGCAGTCATGCAGTGACCAAATATGTCTGATTAGCACTCCAACAAGTCAATAACATCAACAAAACTCACCTTTCATGCACAACGTTAAAAGTTTGGTGGACAAAATGAGACAGAAAAAGAAGTGGCATAAAACACGTCCTAGAAAGTCGGAGAAAGTTATACATGTAAACAAACTACAGTGAGTTCAAGGACCGCCAAAATTAGTAGGACAAAACGGCGCTCGCCAAATACTCGAATCAGTGAAGCATGTTTAATATAAACAGTGTGCTTTATAACAATTAGGGGGGTTTGTGTCATGTTTGTCCTCCTACAGAAACCATATTAAAACAAAAAAATTGATGTTTTTCCCCTCATCTTTTTCCATTTTTCATTCATTTCTGAAAAAGCTCCAGAGAGCCACTAGGGCGGCGCTAAAGAGCCGCATGCGGCTCTAGAGCCGCGGGTTGCCGACCCCTGTTATAGATAATAAACGCTTGAAAGATGTGGCGAATGGGAGTCCCCGTTGGAGCCTTCAAAACCTTTTAGTTCCTTAGTGTTAGCTCTTACAATAACAATGTCGCTACAGCTTGGTTATTATACAGATTACGGAACCTAAATTAAGTATTGTGACGGTTTTTGAATGCATTTTTAAAGTGATTTAGAGGTAGAGCTGATTGCTTCCATTAGCTGCATTGCTAGCCACCGAGAACAAACCGGTTTTTACAAATTAGACTGCAAAAAAAAACTGAACCTTGTATTCTTGTCTCTTAAAGATTGTGAACTATATGCAAAATTCACACAAAAAAGTGCAGTTCCCCTTTAAGAAACTTTTTGATGACTTCAGCTCCAAACTTCTGTTTGTTTGATATTGTCATTACTGCCACAAGTGGTGGAAAGGTGTATTACAACTGAGTACCGCTGTGGCCCATATGGAACACAGCTGAGGAACAGATATTTAGAGCAGGGGTCCCCAAACTTTTTGACTTGGTGTATATATATATATATATATATACATATATATATATATATATATATATATATATATATATAGAGCGCGATGATGTCACGTTAAAGATTGAAATGCATTTTTAGACAATGAGCAGCGAGGAGACACCGAGAGTAACAAGCAATACAAAATGGATTAGAAAGTACATATTTAAAAAAATAAATAAAAGTAATAATATTTATTTTTTTAACTTGGGACTTCCCGCGGGCCGGATTTTGGATGCTGGCGGGCCGCAGTTTGGGGACCCCTGCTGTAGAGAGCGTTCGCAGCCCAAGTATGGTTAGAAAACACTGATTTGTGTGTGTGTGTATACAGGACTGTCTCAGAAAATTAGAATATTGTGATAAAGTTCTTTATTTTCTGTAATGCAATTAAAAAAACAAAAATGTCATACATTCTGGATTCATTACACATCAACTGAAATATTGCAAGCCTTTTATTATTTTAATATTGCTGATTATGGCATACAGCTTAAGAAAAGTCAAAAATCCTATCTCAAAAAATTAGAATATTTCCTCAGACCAAGTTAAAAAAAAAGATTTATAACCGCAAAACAAAATCAAACATTTGAAAATGTCAATTAATGCACTCAGTACTTGGTTGGAAATCCTTTTGCACGGATTACTGCATCAATGCGGCGTGGCATGGAGGCAATCAGCCTGTGGCATTGCTGAGGTGTTATGGATGCCCAGGATGCTTCAATAGCGGCCTTTAGCTCATTTGCATTATTGGGTCTGGTGTCTTTCAGCTTCTTCTTCACAATACCCCACAAATTCAGGTCAGGGGAGTTGGCAGGCCAATCGAGGACAGTAATGCCATGGTCAGTACACCAGTTACTGGGGGTTTTGGCACTGTGTGCAGGTGCCAGATCATGCTAGAAAATGAAATCATCTCCATAGAGCTTTTCAACAGATGGAAGCATGTAGTGCTCTAAAATCTCTAGAAGCGTCTGACTTGGGCTATGGAAAAGAAGCACTGGACAGTTGCAGAGTGGTCCAGAGTCCTGTTTTCAGACGAAAGCAAGTTTTGTATTTCATTTGGAAGTCAAGGCGCTAGAGTCTGGAGGAAGGCTGGAGAGGAGCGAAATCCAAGTTGCTCGAAATCCAGTGTGAAGTTCCCACAGTCAGCAATGGTTTGGGGAGCCATGTCAGCTGCTGGTGTTGGTCCACTGTGTTTCATCAAGTCCAGAGTCAATGCACCTGTGTACCAAGAGATTTTTGAGCACTACATGCTTCCATCTGTTGAAAAGCTCTATGGAGATGATGATTTCATTTTCCAGCATGATCTGGCACCTGCCCGCAGTGCCAAAACCACCAGTAACTGGTGTACTGACCATGGCATTACTGTCCTCCATTGGCCTGCCAACTCCCCTGACCTGAACCCCATAGAGAATTTGTGGGGTATTGTGAAGAAGAAGCTGAAAGACACCAGACCCAATAATGCAAATGAGCTAAAGGCCGCTATGGAAGCATCCTGGGCATCCGTAACACCTCAGCAATGCCACAGGCAGATTTCCTCCATGCCACGCCGCATTGATGCAGTAATCCGTGCAAAAGGATTCCCAACCAAGTACTGAGAGCATGAATTGACATTTTCAAATGTTTGTTTTTGTTTTGCTGTTATAAATCTTTTTTTTTTTTTACTTGGTCTGAGGAAGTATTCATATTTTTTGAGATACGATTTTTGAGTTTTCTTAAGCAGTATGCCATAATCAGCAATGTCAAAACGACAAAAGGTTTGCAATATTTCATTTGATGTGTAATGAATCCAGAATGTATGACTTTTTTTTTTTTAATTGCATTACAGAAAATAAAGAACTTTATCACAATATTCAAATTTTCTGAGACAGTCCTGTGTAAATATATATTTATATATATATATATATATATATATATATATATATATCGCCAAGGAGCAGCGAGAATACCAAGAAGCGCATATGCCAAATTTTCAAAGAGAACGGCCTACGGATCACGATTGAAGCCAACAAGCAAACCGTCAACTTCCTTGACGTCACTTTCAACCTGAGAAATAACAGCTACCAACCATTCACGAAACCCAACACAACACTCCAATACGTGCACCATGACAGCAACCACCCACCCACCACCACGAAAAGAATACCTACCGGAATCAATAAAAGGCTATCGATGCTGTCATCTAGCAAAGCTGAATTTGACCAAGCAACCCCCCCGTACCAAAAAGCCCTTGATGAAAGCGGATACAATTTCACCCTCACCTATGAACCCACGCCAGGAAACCAGCCAAAAAAGAACAGAAAACGGAACGACATCATCTGGTACAACCCCCCATACAGCAAAAACGTCTCAACGAACATTGGACACAAATTCCTCAATCTGATTGACAAACACTTTCCCAAAGACAACATCCTAAGAAAAGTATTCAACAAGAACAACATTAAATTGAGCTACAGCTGCATGAACAATATACGACAAATCATCTCAAACCACAACAAAACAATTGCAAATGAGCCGTCGGCCCTCAGACAGAACGACTCCAAAACCAACAAAGGATGTAATTGTCGAAAGAAACCTGATTGCCCTCTCAACGGGGGGTGCTTACAAACATCAGTTGTCTACCAATCTAAGGTAATACGCAAGGACATTAACACATCCGACACTTATGTAGGATTAACCGAGGGAGAATTCAAAACCAGATGGAACAATCACAAGGCTTCTTTCAGGAACAAAAACCTGCGAAATACCACAGAACTCAGCAAACACATTTGGGACCTCAAAGACAATAATGTTGAATATTCAATAACATGGCAAATTCTTGCATCCAGCACACCTTACAATAGTGGTAATAAAAGATGCAACCTATGCTTGAAAGAGAAACTGTTTATTATTTACCGTCCAGACCTGTCATCCCTCAACAAGCGCAGCGAAATTGTAACAGCATGCCGCCATAGACGGAAACACCTCCTAGGTAACACATGAGCCAATCACCACGCCCCTAGGCCAGCCTGTACCCACCCACTCTGTGCCCTATATAAACCATGGTATGCGAATGCTCCCATTAAAATCTCCTGACGATTGAGGGTACCCCCCCTCATGAAACAGGCCTGTAGAGATGAAATAGTCTTGTGATTTTTTCCCACACATACATATATATATATATATATATATATATATATATATATATATATAATAGGGATGTCCGATAATGGCTTTTTGCCGATATCCGATATTCCGATATTGTCCAACTCTTTAATTACCGATACCGATATCAACCGATATATACAGTCGTGGAATTAACACATTATTAATTTGGACAACCAGGTATGGTGAAGATAAGGTACTTTAAAAAAAATTAAAAATAAGATAAATAAATTAAAAACATTTTCTTGAATAAAAAAGAAAGTAAAACAATATAAAAACAGTTACATAGAAATTAGTAATTAATGAAAATGAGTAAAATTAACTGTTAAAGGTTAGTACTATTAGTGGACCAGCAGCACGCACAATCATGTGTGCTTACGGACTGTATCCCTTGCAGACTGTATTGATATATATTGATATATAATGTAGGAACCAGAATATTAATAACAGAAAGAAACAACCCTTTTGTGTGAATGAGTGTAAATGGGGGAGGAAGGTTTTTTGGGTTGGTGCACTAATTGTAAGTGTATCTTGTGTTTTTTATGTTGATTAAATTAAAAAAAAACAACAACAAAAAACGATACCGATAGTAAAATAAAACGATACCGATAATTTCCGATATTATCGGACATCTCTAATATATATATGTGTGTGTGTGTATACACACTGTATGTTGACAAATACAGCGTCAGGAAGTTGACATTGATGCAAAAAATGGTATAACTTACGTTTTCGTTTTAATCACCGTTTTGCGCTACGTTTATCTTTTTCCGAGGAAGCAGCGAAATTCGACAGAACAACGGGACCAAAAGTGGAGGAAACATATGTTGTATTGGTTTTGAAAATGAAAAGTATCAACATTTTTCAGTGTACGGCCCTCAGTGGAAAAGGTCTGGACACACCTGCTGTACTAATCAAAATGATCCAAACCAGTAATTGTTTGATCAATGGACTGAAGTACATTTATTGTCAAATTGACCTTCGCCTTCAGTCTTTGCAGTTTCACGGTAATGTGATTGTATATGCACTAAAGGACCATCACTTCATAACACAAGGACATGATACTACTGGTAAATTGGCCTCTAGTTTGTATCAACGCTGTCTGGTTTAGGTAATTTAAGTTGTTCAAGTTACATTTTATGTCCTAATCAGAATCGGAACGCGAACCCGATATGTTTATTGTGCCGCAAACACTCGCATGAGCCTTCAGTCGGAGTTCACGTTCAAATATTTATGGAGTTCCTCTCTCGCTTTCTCTCCGTCAGAGCCGGTGGAGCACGGCCGCGTTGTAAATGACACCGCAAAACTCGCAACAAATTCAAATTTAATGGCAAACTGCTGTTGAAGAAAAATGACGCAATATGCCGTCCCCCCTCGCCGCTGCCCCACACTGGCGCTCGGGGGGACGTCGCAGCTCAGTCTTATTCAATGCTACATTAACTTTCCCATTTATGCTGCTCTTGTAGAATAGAAAAGCCCTCCAGCATGTTGAAGTGGATGTCTGCTGTGTGTGTGTGTGTGTGTGTGTGTGTGTGTGTGTGTGTGTGTGTGTGTGTGTGTGTGTGTGTGTGTGTGTGTGTGTGTGTGTGTGTGTGTGTGTGTGTGTGTGTGTGTGTGTGTGTGTTCTTGTATTTCTACCTTTCTTGAGACATCAACAAGAAAATGTACCTTCCATATGAGGACCGGTGGACAAGTCAGGACCGAAATCATGGTCCCAATACGGAAAACCATTGCATCTAATAGAGAATGTCTCATTTGTGGTGAAATCTATCAAAATCAGGGTGGACCCAAAAAGGAGGGATTTCTCCAATTGACTGTGTGTTGGTTTTAAAAGTGCTCCCCCTCTGGTCAACATATGAAATAACAAGTGTGTGTAAGACATTGAAATGCGCCACCTCTGGCCAAAATTAATTTTAAAAAAATTAAATAAATATGTACAGTATATAGAGACATACTGTAATAACTTGAATTACAAACAAAAAATTCCCCCCAAAAATTTTTTACAAAAAGCAATTTTTATCTCACAATGTGTCAACTTGTTTTCTTATACAATTGGAACAATTTCTCATATTCTTTCTGTTTCTGTAATATTGCAATATTTTCTCGTAAAATTATTACTTTTGAATGTAAAATTATTACTTTTTAATGCAAAATGGTGACATTGGTCATATAAAATTTTGACTTGTATCACAATATTGCCAATTTTTTTATGATCTTGTAAAATAGTGACATTTTTTGAGTAAAATTATGACTGTCATAATTTTGCCAAGTAAAATTCAGATTATTATTATAATATTGCCAAAATGTTAACGTTTTCTTATGAAATGGTGACTTTTGTCGAGTAAAATTACGACTTTTTTCATAAAATTGCCAAAATGTTAAACTTTTCTTTTAAAATTGCGACTGTTATTGAGGAAAATTCCAACTTTTATCATAACATTGCACAAATGTTCAGTTTTTCTTGTACAATTTTGTCTTCCCTAGAGTACAATTCCGACTTTTACTATAATACTGCCAATATTCTGAGTTTTTCTTGTGAAATTGTGACTTTTTTCTTGTGAAATTCCTACTCATTTTTCACAACAAGCTTTTTTTATATTTGCATAGTATGTATATATTATCAATGTTGTAAATACAAATCTTTATATATCTAGAAAGGCTGGTCCTACACAGGTAGGCATTTTTCGGAGGTCTCAAGAAGGTAACAAATACAAGCGAGACTGTGCGTGTATGTGTGTGTGTTTGTGTGTGTGTGTGTGTGTGTGTGTGTGTTCTTGTATTTCTACCTTTCTTGAGACATCAACAAGAAAATGTACCTTCCATATGAGGACCGGTGAACAAGTCATGACATAAATCATGGTCCCAATACGGAAAACCATTGCATCTAATAGAGAATGTCTCATTTATGGTGAAATCTATCAAAATTAGGGTGGACCCAAAATGGAGGGATTTTTCCAATTGACTGTGTGTCGGTTTTAAAAGTGCTCCCCCTCTGGTCAACATATGAAATAACAAGTGTGTGTAAGACATTGAAATGTGCCACCTCTGGCCAAAATTAATTTAAAAAAATTAAATATGTACAGTATATAGAGACATACTGTAATAACTTGAATTGCAAACAAAAAATTCCCCCTCCCCAAAAAATTTACAAAAAGCCATTTTTATCTCACAATGTGTCAACTTTTTTTCTTATACAATTGGGAACAATTTCTCATATTCTTTCTGTTTCTGTAATATTGCAATATTTTCTCGTAAAATTATTACTTTTGAATGTAAAATTATTACTTTTTAATGCAAAATGGTGACATTGGTCATATAAAATTTTGACTTGTAGCACAATATTGCCAATTTTTTTTTATGATCTTGTAAAATAGTGACATTTTTTGAGTAAAATGATGACCTTTGCCATAATTTTGCCAAGTAAAATTCCGATTATTCTTATAATATTGCCAAAATGTTTAAGTTTTCTTATGAAATTGTGACTTTTGTCGAGTAAAATTACGACTCTCTTCATAAAATTGCCAAAATGTTACACTTTTCTGTTAAAATTGCGACTGTTATTGAGGAAAATTCCAACTTGTATCATAATATTGCACAAATGTTCAGTTTTTCTTGTACAATTTTGTCTTCCCTTGAGTACAATTCCGACTTTTACTATAATACTGCCGATATTCTGAGTTTTTCTTGTGAAATTGTGACTTTTTTCTCGTGAAATTCCAACTCATTTTTCACAACAAGCTTTTTTTATATTTGCATAGTATGTATATATTATTAATGTTGTCAATACAAATCTTTATATATCTAGAAAGGCTGGTCCTACACAGGTAGGCATTTTTCTCAGGTCTCAAGAAGGTAACAAATACAAGAGAGAGTGTGCGTGCGTGAGTGTGTGTGGGGGGGGGGGGAGAAGCAGAAAGCTTAGCTGTAAATGTTTATTTTCACCCTAATGCACTGATATTCCGGTGCCTTCCACTCTTAAGTACTTCCCCGGGATATTTATCATTTCTCTGATGAATGATAAACAAAGAGGTTTTTGGTCGTATTGATCTTTCCAGTCTAGCATGGCAAACATCTGCAGGTGTTCTGTCTTCCGACCAAAAAAAAAAAAAGTCATCACGTAGAAACAAGCTGGCTTTGTACTGCTGCCTGGTCATGTGACCCGAGTGAAGACGAAAGCAGATCTGTCCCCTCCGTGGCGCGTTAGGTGACGCTCCATGATGAATGTCCCCCCAGTATGGAGTCGGCATAGGAAAATCAATAGCCCTCAAATTGAAACAGTATAGGCTTGTATTGATCCGCCGCGCTAAATCAAAACGAGGAGGCTTTTATACGTCTGGGCGCGACAGCTCCCTGCTCGGTAATGACACACTATCAATTTTGGCTTTGCACTGATAAATCAAGTTGAAAATTGGATGTCAGAGCGTTTTTTTTTTCTTTTTTTTTTTTTTTTCAATCCCCCTCCGTGGAAGGAGGGATTTCCCTCGCCCTCCTGTCCCCGCTGCTGTCGACCTCTGACCTACCGCTGCATTATAAAGTTGAGTCTGGTCCAGAGTGAAAGTAGACGTCAAGGCTGATGAGTCCATCAGAGAGCAAGCAGGAAGGAGAGCGGCTTGTGTGCGGAAGTCCTTTGAACAGATCATGCACTGACAAAACATTAGGTACACCTGCCCGGCACTCGGAGTAGGACCTCCATTTGTGTGAGTAATATCTTCCAAAAGGTCGGACGAAAAGTGAATTCTAAAAAAAACCCAACATGGCCTTTCCTTTTAACAACACTCAGTAAACGTTTGGGAACTGAGGAGACACATTTTTTAAGCTTCTCAGGTGGAATTCGTTCCCTTTCTTGCATGATGTACAGCTTAAGTTGTTCAACTTTTCGGGGGTCTCCATTGTGGTATTTTAGGCTTCATAATGCGCCACACATTTTCAATGGGAGACAGGTCTGGACTACAGGCAGGGTAGTCTAGTACCCACACTCTTTTACTATGAAGCCACGTTGATGTAACACGTGGCTTGGCATTGTCTTGCTGAAATAAGCAGGGGCGTCCATGGTAATGTTGCTTGGATGGCAACATATGTTGCTCCAAAACCTGTATGTACCTTTCAGCATTAATGGCACTTTCACAGATGTGTAAGTTACCCATGTCTTGGGCACTAATACACCCCCATACCATCACAGATGCTGGCTTTTCAACTTTGCGCCTATAACAATCCGGATGGTTCTTTTCCTCTTTGGTCCGGAGGACACGACATCCACAGTTTCCAAAAACAATTTGAAATGTGGACTCGTCAGACCACAGAACACTTTTCCACTTTGTATCAGTCCATCTTAGATGAGCTCAGGCCCAGCGAAGTTGACTGCGTTTCTGGGTGTTGTTGATAAACAGTTTTTGCCTTGCATAGGAGAGTTTTAACTTGCACTTACAGATGTAGCGACCAACTGTAGTTACTGACAGTGGGTTTCTGAAGTGTTCCTGAGCCCATGTGGTGATATCCTTTACACACTGATGTCGCTTGTTGATGCAGTACAGCCTGAGGGATCGAAGGTCACGGGCTTAGCTGCTTACGTGCAGTGATTTCTCCAGATTCTCTGAACCCTTTGATGATATTACGGACTGTAGATGGTGAAATCCCTAAATTCCTTGCAATAGCTGGTTGAGAAAGGTTTTTCTTAAACTGTTCAACAATTTGCTCACGCATTTGTTGACAAAGTGGTGACCCTCGCCCCATCCTTGTTTGTGAATGACTGAGCCTTTCATGGAATCTACTTTTATACCCAATCATGGCACCCACCTGTTCCCAATTTGCCTGTCCACCTGTGGAATGTTCCAAATAAGTGTTTGATGAGCATTCCTCAACTTTATCAGTATTTATTGCCACCTTTCCCAACTTCTTTGTCACGTGTTGCTGGCATCAAATTCTAAAGTTAATGATTATTTGCAAAAAAAACAATTTTTTATCAGTTTGAACATCAAATATGTTGTCTTTGTAGCATATTCAACTGAATATGGGTTGAAAATGATTTGCAAGTCATTGTATTCCGTTTATATTTACATCTTACACAATTTCCTAACTCATATGGAAACAGGGTTTGTAAATGATGAATGAACATTTAACTTGGGGCGGCATAGCTCGGTTGGTAGAGTGGCCGTGCCAGCAACTTGAGGGTTCCAGGTTCGATTCTCGCTTCCGCCATCCTAGTCAGTGCCGTTGTGTCCTTGAGCAAGACACGTTACCAACCTGCTCCCAGTGCCACCCACACTGGTTTAAATGTAACTTAGATATTGGGTTTCACTATGTAAAAGCGCTTTGAGTCACGAGAGAAAAGCGCTATATAAATATAATTCACAATTCACATTTTACCTTCATTGAAAACTCTTGTTGTGCATCTCCCTCGTCGTACTTTTCTACGGCTACCTTCCTGAATCCAATATTGCTTGGATCATTAAATATGTGTGGTGGTCAAGCCAGCGTCTGTTCTCAATGGGTACTAGGCGCTATTTGGCCTTTCTCCAAGAAAAATGCCTAATGCTGGCGTTGTTTTACTCTGTTGGAGCCGTTTCAGAGTTCCTCGAGAGATGCTTAAGAAAGGGCGGAAGGGTGCAAGATTCTACAAAACCCAAAACCAGTGAAGTTGGCACGTTGTGTAAATCATAAATAAACACAGAATACAATGATTTGCAAATCCTTTTCAACTTATATTCAATTGAATAGACTGCAAAGACAAGATATTTAATGATCTTGCAAAAAATCATCATCTTAGAAGTTAATGGCAGCAACACATTGCAAAAAAGTTGGTACAGGGGCATTTTTACCACTGTGTTACATGGCCTTTCCTTTTAACAACACTCAGTAAACGTTTGGGAACTGAGGAGACATATTTTTTAAGCTTCTCAGGTGGAATTCTTTCCCATTCTTGCTTGATGTACAGCTTAAGTTGTTCAACAGTCCGGGGGTCTCCGTTGTCGTATTTTAGGCTTCATATTGCGCCACACATTTTCAATGGGAGACAGGTCTGGACTACAGGCACTATTTTACTATGAAGCCACACTGTTGTAACACGTGGCTTGGCATTGTCGTGCTGAAATAAGCAGGGGCGTCCATGGTAACGTTGCTTGGATGGCAACATATGTTGCTCCAAAACCTGTATGTACCTTTCAGCATTTATGGTGCCTTCACAGATGTGTAAGCTACCCATGTTTTGGGCACTAATACACCCCCATACCATCACAGATGCTGGCTTTTCAACTTTGCGCCTATAACAATCTGGATGGTTCTTTTCCTCTTTGTTCCAGAGAACACGACGTCCACAGTTTCCAAAAACAATTTGTATTGTGGACTCCTCAGACCAGAGAACACTTTTCTACTTTGCATCAGTCCATCTTAGATTACCTCGGGCCCAGCAAAGCCGGCGGCATTTCTGGGTGTTGTTGATAAATGGCTTTCGCTTTGCATAGTAGAGTTTTAACTTGGACTTACAGATGTAGAGACCAACTGTAGTTACTGACAATGGTTTTTTAAAGTGTTCCTGAGCCCGTGTGGTGATATCCTTTACACACTGATGTCGTTTTTTGATTCAGTACCGCCTTAGGGATCGAAGGTCACGGGCATTCAATGTTGGTTTTCAGCCTTGCTGCTTACGTGCAGTGATTTCTCCAGATTCTCTGAACCTTTTGATGAAATTACGGACCACAGATGGTGAAATCGCTAAATTCCTTGCAATAGCTCATTGAGAAATGTCGTTCTTAAACAATTTGCTCAGGCATTTGTTCGCAAAATGGTGACCCTCGCCCCATCCTTGTTTTTGAATGACTGAGCATTTCATGGAAGCTGCTTTTATACCCAATCATGGCACCCACCTGTTACCAATTAGCCTGTTCACCTGTGGGATGTTCGAAATAAGTGTTTGATGACCATTCTTCAACTTTCTCAGTCTTTTTTGCCACTTGTGCCAGCTTTTTTGAAACATGTTGCAGGCATCAAATTCCAAATGAGCTAATATTTGCAAAAAATAACAATAACGTTAAGTATCTTGTCTTTGCAGTCTATTCAATCGAATATACGTTGAAAAGGATTAGCAAATCATTGTATTCTGTTTTTATTTACCATTTACATAACGTGCCAACTTCCCTGGTTTTGGTTTTTATTATTATCTTGATATTATTTGTATTTCTTAAAACACATGTTTGCTACTGTTTTGAAAAGCACCAACTTGGTGAGTCTAAATAAAAGAGAACAAATGTAAGCAAAACTTAAAATAGTTTAGTTTTTACCAAAGGCAGCAATCATAAATTAATATTTCAGCTCATACACAATGTCGACATTTATAGTTATATTTAGATGAAGTTGGGGGAAAATGTGCTACTTGTAATCGGCACGTGCAACAGCAACAAACATGAGTGTAGACGCAAAGTTACATCATGAAATGCAACTTTACCCGAGCAAAAACGATGCATATTTATCGGGGAGAGTCTTGATACCAATTTCCTTGACCCAACCACACAAAGAAGTTGTAGACCTCCATGCTTTTACAAGTTTTCATCTTTGTCGTGTAGAATGACGTCTGGAGCAATAAATTGTTCTATATGACTGGGAACTCCATCGACAAATAATCCTTTATCACTCGACAAATCTTTTTTTTTTTTTTTATTAAGTATAGGGATCTATACCATTGCATCGTTGGATTTTTTGCTTGTATCTGCTTTTTGCAAGACTATATAGGCCCCTTGTGTACTCAGTGCACATGCTGCTTGCTGTACAATAACCATCTTAGCTTGGTTGACCACCACTAGTTTTCACTTCCGGGAAGAAATCACTTGTCGGAATACAAACAATAGTGTACTTGCATCTTTCTTTTTCCCCATGGTGGACTATTGTGCATTCGTACTTAAAGGCCTACTGAAATGCGATTTTCTTATTTAAACGGGGATAGCAGGTCCATTCTATGTGTCATACTTGATCATTTCGCGATATTGCCATATTTTTGCTGAAAGGATTTAGTAGAGAACATCGACGATAAAATTTGCAACTTTTGGTCACTGATAAAAAAGCCTTGCCTGTACCGGAAGTAGCAGACGATATGCGCGTGACGTCACAGGTTGTGGAGCTCCTCACATCTGCACATTGTTTACAATCATGGCCACCAGCAGCGAGAGCGATTCAGACCGAGAAAGCGACGATTTCCTCATTAATTTGAGCGAGGATGAAAGATTTGTGGATGAGGAAAGTGAGAGTGAAGGACTAGAGGGCAGTGGGAGCGATTCAGATAGGGAAGAGGCTGTGAGAGGCGGGTGGGACCTGATTTCTAGCTGGGAATGACTAAAACCGTAAATAAACACAAGACATATACATACTCTATTAGCCACAACACAACCAGGCTTATATTTAATATGCCACAAATTAATCCCGCATAACAAATACCTCCCCCCTCCCGTCCATATAACCCGCCAATACATCTCAAACACCTGCACAACACACTCAATCCCACAGCCCAAAGTACCGTTCACCTCCCCAAAGTGCATACAGCACATATATTTCCCCAAAGTCCCCAAAGTTACGTACGTGACATGCACATAGCAACACGCACGTACGGGCAAGCGATCAAATGTTTGGAAGCGTACTCACGGTACCCTGTCTGCGCATCCAACTCAAAGTCCTCCTGGTAAGAGTCTCTGTTGTCCCAGTTCTCCATAGGCCAATGGTAAAGATTGACTGTCATCTTCCGGGAATGTAAACAATGAAACACCGGCCGTGTTTGTGTTGCTGAAGTCGGCCGCAATACACCGCTTCCCATCTACAGCTTTCTTCTTTGCTGTCTCCATTGTTCATTGAACAAATTGCAAAAGATTCACCAACACAGATGTCCAGAATACTGTGGAATGTTGCGATGAAAACAGACGACTTAATAGCTGGCCACCATGCTGTCCCAAAATGTCCTTTACAATCCGTGACGTCACGTGCTGACGTCATCATACCGAGACGTTTTCAGCAGGATATTCCGCGCGAAATTTAAAATTGCACTTTAGTAAGCTAACCCGGCCGTATTGGCATGTGTTGCAATGTTAAGATTTCATCATTGATGTATAAACTATCAGACTGCGTGGTCGGTAGTAGTGGGTTTCAGTAGGCCTTTAATGTCATGATCCCTGGTCCGGATCATGTTTTGTGTATTCTGTTTGTTTTGGACTCCTTAAGTTCCTGGAGTTTAGTTACCGTGGCTACTTATTAGTTTCACCCGCCTCTTGTGTTCCGGACGCGCACCTGTTTGTAATCACTGACATTATTTAAGACTGCCTTTGCCAGTCAGTCAGTCTGGCTTCTTTATTTGCGCCACGCTACTGTTGCGTTAGTTTTGCTTGTCTCCTAGCCCCTGCTAGTGATCCCTAGTCTGTGCTAAGTAGTAGCATTAGCTTCAGGTGCGATCGGCACCTTATTCCGTCGGTTTATTTTCTGTTTTGTACCTGTTTTGTGTTAATTTACCATTAAATCATGTCCTTACCTGCAAGTCCTGTCCAGTTTCGTCCATTTTCATCCGGGGAGAACAAACCCCGCATCACCATGCGACCCGGTCGTAACAGTTAATCCTTGGTATTTGTGTAACATTTTACATTTTCTGTTTGAGTTGTGAATTGTGCAACGTTAAAAGTTGCTGCCTTGATTGCTGAGTCAGGTGAACTTTGATCCAAAGTGCTTTTCTTCGCAGCATTTGTTTGCCCGCTGCTTCTCAGGTGCTAATTATAGCAACATATCCAAGTTGTGTTTAAAGAGAAAGAAAAGACAAAACGTGCCTTTTGTTCTGGTCTGTGTTCACATGAGGGGGGGCCTCACTGACAGCTGACGGAGGATCCTCCATCGGCGAGCACAGCAGACCTTAACCTCAGCTGACTGCTCTATTGATTGTCAACATTTCTTCTGTATAATTACTTTTTTGGAGCGTAGACCAGAGACGGCAAAATGGAAGCGTCTATTGATCTGCGTTAAGGCGCTGGAGCGGTTCCTTCCCTCGGCTGGCGGCAACTTTCATCTCTCACGTGTGACGAATGGTAACAATCTCGCTGTGGATAATAACTGTTTTTTTTCTGTCGGGGTTCACGTTTAGGGCCCATCCATTCTCATACACAAGCACGGGCTGGGGTGGGGGGGGGGACCCCGGGCATCTGGAACCTCAGAGGTTCATCATCTTGACCTGAAGAAAGAAAGCCAAGGGTGGAGCTTTAAAGGGGAACATTATCACCAGACCTATGTAAGCGTCAATATATACCTTGATGTTGCAGAAAAAAGACCATATATTTTTTTAACCGATTTCCGAACTCTAAATGGGTGAATTTAGGCGAATTAAACGCCTTTCTAATATTCGCTCTCGGAGCGATGACGTCACAACGTGGCGTCACATCGGGAAGCAATCCGACATTTTCTCAAACACCGAGTCAAATCAGCTCTGTTATTTTCAGTTTTTTCGACTGTTTTCCGTACCTTGGAGACATCATGCCTCGTCGGTGTGTTGTCGGAGGGTGTAACAACACGAACAGGGACGGATTCAAGTTGCACCAGTGGCCCAAAGATGCGAAAGTGGCAAGAAATTGGACGTTTGTTCCGCACACTTTACCGACGAAAGCTATGCTACGACAGAGATGGCAAGAATGTGTGGATATCCTGCGCCACTCAAAGCTGATGCATTTCCAACGATAAAGTCAAAGAAATCTGCCGCCAGACCCCCATTGAATCTGCCGGAGTGTGTGAGCAATTCAGGGACAAAGGTCCTCGGTAGCACGGCAAGCAATGGCGGAAGTTTGTTCCCGCAGACGAGCGAGCTAAACCCCCTATCGACCCTAGCTTCCCTGGCCTGCTGACATCAACTCCAAAACTGGAGAGATCAGCTTTCAGGAAAGAGCGCGGATGAGGGTATGTCTACAGAATATATTAATTGATGAAAACTGGGCTGTCTGCACTCTCAAAGTGCATATTGTTGCCAAATGTATTTCATATGCTGTAAACCTAGTTCATAGTTGTTAGTTTCCTTTAATGCCAAACAAACACATACCAATCGATGGTTAGAAGACGATCGCCAAATTCGTCCTCGCTTTCTCCCGTGTCGCTGGCTGTCGTGTCGTTTTCGTCGGTTTCGCTTGCATACGGTTCAAACCGATATGGCTCAATAGTTTCAGTTTCTTCTTCAATTTCGTTTTCGCTACTTGCCTCCACACTACAACCATCCGTTTCAATACATGCGTAATCTGTTGAATCGCTTAAGCCGCTGAAATCCGAGTCTGAATCCGAGCTAATGTCGCTATAGCTTGCTGTTCTTTCCGCCATGTTTGTTTGTGTTGGCATCACTATGTGACGTCACAGGAAAATGGACGGGTGTTTTAAAAGATGATTAAAATCAGGCATTTTAAAGCTTTTTTTAGGGATATTGCGTGATGGGTAAAATTTTGAAAAAAACTTCGAAAAATATAATAAGCCACTCGGAACTGATTTTTAATGGTTTTAACCATTCTGAAATTGTGATAATGTTCCCCTTTAAAGTAGAATACAACTATAATGTCCATACTTTATTCATGTTGCAGCAGAGGATTGCCAGTGTTCATTTTGGCAGCAGTTTTTAATATCGGTTTAGTCATATTTTAGTCATTAAAATTGATTTTGTTTTAGTCGACTAAAATTGCAGTCAATTTCGTCAATTAGTATGCAATAGATGGTAAAGAATGTGCGGCCGCAGTATTCATGGACTTAACAAAAGCATTTGACACAATTAATCATGATATTTTAATACGAAAATTAGAACGATATGGCATCAGAGGTTTGGTATTGAATTGGGTAAGAAGTTATTTAACCAACAGGAAGCAATATGTAAATATGGGTGAAAATATGTCAACACGGCTAGATATATCCTGTGGTGTACCCCAGGGGTCAATACTGGGACCAAGATTGTTCAATCTTTATATAAACGACATTTGTAAGGTTACGAAGGACTTAAAGTTGGTTTTATTTGCAGACGACACAACTGCTTTCTGTTCAGGAGAGAGCACACAGAAGATAATACAAATAATAACAGAAGAAATGAACAAATTAAAAAGATGGTTTGACAAAAACAGACTATCTTTGAATCTCAGTAAAACTAAAATAATGCTATTTGGTAATAGTAGAAAAGAGCATCATACACAAATACAAATAGACGAAGTAGACATAGAAAGGGTAAAAGAAACTAGATTTTTGGGAGTATTAATAGATGATCAAATGAACTGGAAATCTCATATACAAAACATACAACATAAGGTGGCAAAAAACATTTCAATAATGAATAAAGCAAAATATGTCCTGGGCCAAAAATCACTACATATTCTCTACTGCTCGCTAGTGTTACCATATCTGAGTTATTGTGCAGAAATATGGGGAAATAACTACAAATGTGCGCTACATTCGCTAACCGTGTTACAAAAAAGATCAGTTAGAATAATACATAATGTTGGATATAGAGAACACACAAACCCTTTATTTATTAAGTCAGAAATATTAAAGTTTGGTGATTTGGTAAAATTGCAAACAGCTAAAATGATGTACAAAGCAAACTATAACCTGCTACCAAAGAATGTACAACAATTCTTCTCAACTAATGAGGAGAAATATAACCTTAGAGGAAAAAATAATTTAAAACATTAAAATGCACGTACAACACTTAGAACTTTTAGCATATCAGTATGTGGAATTAAATTATGGAATGGATTAAGTAAAGAAGTTAAAAATTGTACTGATATGATCCAGTTTAAGAGGTTGTTCAAAATAATAGTGCTTGCAGAGTACAAAAAAGAAGAATTATGAGAAATACTTTCAACCTTATTGAAAATAAGGTTGAAAGTATCTCAGTATGTTAATAATGACTGAATTAATTAATTAATTACATATTACAAAACTGTTGTATACTAATTCATAGATGTTATTTTATTATATAAAAGGTCAGTAAATGATTCTATATATTTGTAAACGCTTGAAGTGAGAAAGGGGTAGGATTAAATAAGCTTTGCTTCTTCCTACTCCTTTTCGGGCATGATGTAAAATGAAATGATATGAAATTGTGTGATGTATTATGATGTAAGTGTGTTCATGTTCGAAATAAACTAAAGAAAGAAAAAATAAAGTATCACGCATCTTTGAAGTTGTCTTGATACAATTTTAATTAAGGTTATTGCAGAACATCTCAAAAACTATATTAACAACAAGACCAGCACTGCATGTATATATAAATAAGTACTTTTCACACTAACCTTACTGTGTTATTATTTTAGCTCAAATTAAGCTTTTTTTTTTTTTTTTTTTCAAATGTTCAATAATATTAGGGATGTCCGATAATGGCTTTTTGCCGATATCCGATATTCCGATATTGTCCAACTCTTTAATTACCGATACCGATATCAACCGATACCGATATCAACCGATATATGCAGTCGTGGAATTAACACATTATTACGCTTTGGGGCGGTATAGCTCGGTTGGTAGAGTGGCCGTGCCAGCAACTTGAGGGTTCCAGGTTCGATCCCAGCTTCCGCCATCCTAGTCACTGCCGTTGTGTCCTTGGGCAAGACACTTTACCCACCTGCTCCCAGTGCCACCCACACTGGTTTAAATGTAACTTAGATATTGGGTTTCAGTATGTAAAGCGTTCTGAGTCACTCGAAAAAAAGCGCTATATAAATATAATTCACTTCACTTCACATGCCTAATTTGGACAACCAGGTATGGTGAAGATAAGGTACTTTTAAAAAAAATGTATAAAATAAGATAAATAAATTAAAAACATTTTCTTGAATAAAAAAGAAAGTAAAACAATATAAAAACAGTTACATAGAAACTAGTAATGAATGAAAATGAGTAAAATTAACTGTTAAAGGTTAGTACTATTAGTGGACCAGCAGCACGCACAATCATGTGTGCTTACGGACTGTATCCCTTGCAGACTGTATTGATATATATTGATATATAATGTAGGAACCAGAATATTAATAATATAAAGAAACAACCCTTTTGTGTGAATGAGTGTGAATGAGTGTAAATGGGGGAGGGAGGTTTTTTTGGGGTTGGTGCACTAATTGTAAGTGTATCTTGTGTTTTTTATGTTGATTTAATAAAAAAAACAAAAAACAAAAAAAAAACGATACCGATAATTAAAAAAAAAACCGATACCGATAATTTCCGATATTACATTTTAACGCATTTATCGGCCGATAATATCAGACATCTCTAAATAATATATGACTGAAATGGTCATATGAAGTTTTATTCTATATTGTGTATAACTGCACTGTGTGTGCTGAATTGGTATATTGGCCATTGTCCCATTTAAATACAGGAACATGTGTTATAAATCGAAAATATGTATATATATTAGGGTTTTACGGTATAGCAGTATTAGTATAGTACTGCGATACTAATGAATCATATTCGGTACTATACCGCCTCTGAAAAGAATGTAAACAAACGCCATTGGTGGATCTACACCTAACATCCACTTTAATAATACCAAGTACAGGAGTGTGTCTAGTCGATACTACTGTGATTACATCGATATTTTTTGACATCACAACATCTTCTTTTTTTTTTGTTGGTATATTATGTTTATAAACTCAGGAAATATGTCCCTGGACACATGAGGACTTTGAATATGACCAATGTATGATCCTGTAACGACTTAGTATCGGATTGATACCCAAATTTGTGGTATCATCCAAATCTAATGTAAAGTATCAAACAACAGAAGAATAAGTGATTATTACATTTTAACAGAAGTGTAGATAGAACATGCTTAAAGAGAAAGTAAGCAGATATTAACAGTAAATGAACAAGTAGATTAATAATTCATTTTCTACCACTTGTCCTAAATAATGTTGACAAAATAATAGAATGGAAAATGACACAATATGTTACTGCATATGTCAGCAGCTAAATTAGGAGCCTTTGTTTGTTTACTTACTACTAAAAGACAAGTTGTCTTGTATGTTCACTATTTTATTTAAGGACAAACTTGCAATAAGAAACATATGTTCAATGTACCCTAAGATTTTTTGTTAAAAGAATCGAAATACATTTTGGTACCGGTACCAAAATATTGGTATCGGGACAACACTAATATATACACGTACTGTGTGAATGTGTATATATGTGTGTATATGTATATATATATAAATATTATATTATACATATATAATTTACTATATATATATATATATATATATTATATTATATACATATACCGTATTTTTCGGACTATAAGTCGCAGTTTTTTTCATAGTTTGGCCGCGGGTGCGACTTATACTCAGGAGCGACTTATGTGTGAAATTATTAACACATTACCGTAAAATATCAAATAATATTATTTAGCTCATTCATTTAGCGATTAGGAGTGACAGATTGTTTGGTAAACGTATAGCATGTTCTATATGAGGGCAGCACGGAGGTAGAGGGGTCTGCCTCACAATACGAAGGTCCTGAGTAGTCGTGAGTTCAACCCCGACCCCGCCCACCTCAAACCCCACCCTCCCCTCCAAATTTGGAGGTCTCAAGGCTGGCAAGTATGTAAATGGAATTTTTACAGTTTGCAGTGTTGTACACAATTGCGGGGTGGCAGGTGGGATACATTGTGGTGGTCTACAATAATGCGTTTGTAGTTTTCCACTGAATGTGGAATCTTCGTTTTTGTATGTAAATGGTGTGTTCTTGCATGTTCGAAGTGTACTTTTATTGTTTTTACTGTTTTTACCTTATACAGTGCAACCCCTCCATTTGCAAACTTTTAGATTGAGCCAAATATGTCTCATTCATTCTGTTTGTGTCCCGCCGGCAGTCATTTTGTGCTGCAGGGCGCAACATTTTTGGGAAGGCGGAGCCCTCCCCGTCGCTTGCTGCACAGTCCACTACTAGTCACTTCTTAGCGATTTTGGACAAGTTAGCCCATCTTGCTAAATCAAAACGAGTACCAAGAAGACAACACCACACCAAGGAGAGAATCGCTGAGGAGTTATAAAAAATAAAAATAATAAAAAAATAGTTGGGAGTACATTAAAGGCCTACTGAAATGCGATTTTCTTATTTAAACGGGGATAGCAGGTCCATTCTATGTGTCATACTTGATCATTTCGCGATATTGCCATATTTTTGCTGAAAGGATTTAGTAGAGAACATCGACGATAAAGTTTGCAACTTTTGGTCGCTGATAAAAAAGCCTTGCCTGTACCGGAAGTAGCAGACGAGTAGCGTGACGTCACAGGTTGTGGAGCTCCTCACATCTGCACATTGTTTACAATCATGGCCACCAGCAGCGAGAGCGATTCAGACCGAGAAAGCGACGATATCCCCATTAATTTGAGCGAGGATGAAAGATTTGTGGATGAGGAAAGTGAGAGTGAAGGACTAGAGGGCAGTGGGAGCGATTCAGATA
>NC_084564.2:13102500-13160000 GCF_033978685.3 Nerophis lumbriciformis | reverse complement strand
CAACAAACTGATATCATCCTGTTAAATATCTTAACTTAAGGCCGTCGTTCTCAATTTTTCTCTGTCACGCCCCCCCCCCCCCAGGGAACGCACATTTATCACGCCCCCCTCTCTCTGAATTGAAACGCTATTGAGAACCTGATATTTAATTTACTTATCAGTACAAACCACTGCTTAAACCACATTAACCACCCCCGACTCATCATTATTTTAAAAAGACAAGGTTTATATTTCATGCACTTTTATAACTTTTGATTACATATGTGGAGAATTGAGTTCAGCCCTCTAATTGGGTTGTATTGTGTGATAATATTCTGTTCAACCTTTGGGAGATAAAGACGTAAATTAAGCTTTTTTTTTTTTTTTTTCAAAATGTTCAATAATATTAGGGATGTCCGATAATGGCTTTTTGCCGATATCCGATATTCCGATATTGTCCAACTCTGTAATTACCGATACAGATATCAACCGATATATGCAGTTGTGGAATTAACACATTATTACGCCTTGGGGCGGTATAGCTCGGTTGGTAGAGTGGCCGTGCCAGCAACTTGAGGGTTCCAGGTTCGATCCCAGCTTCCGCCATCCTAGTCACTTCCGTTGTGTCCTTGGGCAAGACACTTTACCCACCTGCTCCCAGTGCCACCCACACTGGTTTAAATGTAACTTAGATATTGGGTTTCACTATGTAAAGCGCTCTGAGTCACTAGAGAAAAAGCGCTAGAAAAAAATATAATTCACTTCACTTCACATGCCTAATTTTTTTTCATGCACTTTTAAAACTTTTGATTACATATGTGGAGAATTGAGTTCAGGCCTCTAATTGGGTTGTACTGTGTGATAATATTCTGTTCAACCTTTGGGAGATAAAGACGTGACTCCATTAAGGTTGACTTCAGACAGACGGAAACATAAAAGCAGAATCAGTGTCTCTTTTCCACAATCATGCTTTGCCTTCTATAAAACTACTAATTAGAGATGGGTAAAATGGACTAAAATCTATATTGCGATTTATATTGCAGTTTCCTGCGATCACGATTAGGGGTGTCAAAAAAAAAAGAGGATTTTCGTATTAATCGTGATTCTTATTTGTACGAATTCTTAATCGATTAAAAAAATAAAAACATGTTTTTTGTTTTTTTATTGATCTGTCCTGTGCAGCCACTCAGACAAGTCATATTTTTGATGTAGATCAGGGGTCCCCAAACTACGGCCCGCGGGAAGTCCCAAAAAAAACCAAAACAAAAAACCAAAAAATATATATATGTACTTTTAAAATTATTCTTTTTTTTAAATTATGTCCTTTCTAATCCATTTTCTACCGCATGTTACTCTCTATGTCTCCTAGCCACTCAGGCAAATCATATTGTCTAAAAATATGCATTTTCCCATTGATAACGTGACGTCATCGCGCTCATTATATATATATATATATATATATATATATATATATATATATATATATATATATATATATATATATATATTTATATATATATATATATATATATATATATATGTCTTAATAAGGTTATCCAAAAAATAGTGCTCGATACCGTAGTAGAGCGCAATATATGTATGTGTGGGGAAAAAAAATCACAAGACTATTTCATCTCTACAGGCCTGTTTCATGAGGGGGGTACCCTCAATCCTGACGATTGAGGGTACCCCCCTCATGAAACAGGCCTGTAGAGATGAAATAGTCTTGTGATTTTTTTCCCCCACACATACATATATATATATATATATATATATATATATATATATATATATATATATATATATATATATATATATATATATATACATATATATACATATATATATATATATATATATACACACATATATATATATATATATATATATATATATACACACATATATATATATATATACACACATATATATATATATATATATATATATATATATATATATATATATACATATATATATATATACATATATATATATATATATATATATATATATATATATATATATATATATATATATATATATATATATATATATATCCTTCACTCTCGCTTTCCTCATCCACAAATCTTTCATCCTCGCTCAAATTAATGGGGAAATCGTCGCTTTCTCGGTCCGAATCGCTCTCGCTGCTGGTGGCCATGATTGTAAACAATGTGCAAATGTGAGGAGCTCCACAACCTGTGACGTCACGCTACTCGTCTGCTACTTACGGTACAGGCAAGGCTTTTTTATCAGCGACCAAAAGTTGCGAACGTTATCGTCGATGTTCTCTACTAAATCCTTTCAGCAAAAATATGGCAATATCGCGAAATGATCAAGTATGACACATAGAATGGACCTGCTATCCCCGTTTAAATAAGAAAATCGCATTTCAGTAGGCCTTTAATATCTGCCTACTTTCTGTTCGAATGTTTTTCTATCTACACTTCTGTTAAAATGTAATGAAAACGTATACGTCTGTTGTTTGAATAGGTTACATTAGTTTTGGGCGATATTACAGTGTATCGATCTAATACCAAGTAGTTACAGGGACAGTATTGGCCATACCTATGATGATACTTAACATTTTCAAAATCAGTTTTCAAACAGTTATAATCTGGGAAAAAAAAGCACAGGATTTCAATGTAATATTAGCAGTTAAATATTCAAATTATTTAATTATCTTGTATTACATACAATATTTTTAGCAAAATATAGTCAAAAGTGCAAAATAATAAACTGAAATAAATTGAAATCCTTTGTTTTTTTCCCTTAGTCCTCCTGTCTTCAGTGACTTCTTTTTTGGTTTGTAAACAATAACAAAAACCTTTTTTTGGATATTAGACAAATATCGATCCAATCTCTATACTGTAGTACCGACCATATACGGATACTGTACTTTGTGTCTTTATCGTCCATATTTGTATCGATCTGCCCACCCCGTTTACTTTCCCGTTAGCACGGCTTCTTGTATCCTCCTCCAGTGTGTATTGTAGTAGATAGTGCTACTTGTAAGAAAACATTGTTTATTTGCCGCCATGGAGGTGATGATTACAGACTTAGTTTTGCACTGAGGAGGGACGTTAGCCGCTAGCTCATTCTACATTTGTCAGCGAGAATGTGTCATCGACATGCATTATTACAATATAACGAGTATTAAAAGCGCTATCGTTGGCCAAATTTTTATAATTTATTACATTATTGTGAATCTTTGGGTACCTACCGATTCGATCCGAATCCGATTCCTGGGGAGGCGATTCATTTGAACACGATTCACACGATCTACACAGTGTATTATTTGAAATAGTAGTTATAATGGAACTTTTATAGAACAGGTTACAGGTTCAAAAAGCTCCTTCTGGCCTAAAAGCGTCTTTTAAAAAAAAAAAAAGGATTCTCTAATGCAGGGGTCGGGAACCTTTTTGGCTGAGAGAGCCATGAAAGCCAAATATTTAAAAAAAAAATTTTGTGAGAGCCATATAATATTTTTTAACACTGAATACAACTAAATGCGTGCATTTTTAAGTAAGACCAAAATTTTTAGAGTGTAATAAGTCTCTTTTTATTTTTAATAACATTGTTATTCCGAAGCTAACCAATAATAAATCAAATACTTCTTACCATTAATGTGACTTCTTGAACAAGGAAATGCATGAGAAGGTTTTATATTTTGAACGTTATTTTTAACACTGTGATTACCAGAAGAATTATTCATTACTTATCGTGTTAAGCAATGTCAGCTAAGATTTATCTGAGAGCCAGTCATCAAAAGAGCCACATCTGGCTCGAGAGCCATAGGTTCCCTACCCCTGCTCTAATAGAAAAAAAATATATAGTTTTTTTTAAAACATTTTTTTAAAATCATGAATCGATTTAGAATCTGGATGAATAAAAATGGCAATTCGGATGTGAATCGATTTTTATTGAGCGCTCCTATCCTTCACGTTGTATATTTTCTATATCGCAACCTTACTGCTATTAATACCTTTCCCTTCAGGCTGCGGTCTTGTGTCAGTCAATGCACAGCAAAAAAAAAAAAAAGAAAAAGCCATTTCTCCCCAAATATCTATCAGAAAATAGGCGCCTAATATCCAGACATTGTTGTCCTCCTCCGCATTTATCCTGCTCCACTTAGCGAAGCTGAAAGGCTCCATAAATAACGGCGCTCCTGTTTCCTGAAGGTTATCAGTGCAGGAAAATTAGCTTTTAAAATGCAGTTTGAAGTCCATTTAGGTGATTGATTGGCGACCGCTCTAATAAATTCTGCCGCTTTCTCTAGGCAGGCCTCGTCACGGCCATTTTTTATTGTTGTCACGAAGCCAGATGCGTTGGACGTGTAAAATAGGGAGGGCTGCAGCTTCATAAACAAGGTTATTGCGTCGGAGTTTTTGTGCGCGACGGAGACGATACAAGGCAGGTTTTTGTGTTAACACAACATGTTTAGGATGCGTGTGCATTGCAAGAACAATATTAGATGGTGAAAAGTCTTATTTAGCGACAGTAGCAAATTGAGATGTCCGATAATGGCTTTTTTACCGATATTCCGATATTGTCCAACTCTTAATTACCGATACCGATACATACAGTCGTGGAATTAACACATTATTATGTCTAATTTTGTTGTGATGCCCCGCTGGATGCATTAAACAATGTAACAAGGTTTTCCAAAATAAATCAACTCAAGTTATGGAAAAAAATGCCAACATGGCACTGCCATATTTATTATTGAAGTCACAAAGTGCATTGTTTTTTTTCAACATGCCTCAAAACAGCAGCTTGGAATTTTGGACATGCTCTCGCTGAGAGAGCATGAGGAGGTTGAGGTGGGCGGGGTTGGGGGGGAAGGGTATAGGGTGGTATATTGTAGCGTCCCGGAAGAGTTAGTGCTGCAAGGGGTTCTGGGTATTTGTTCTGTTGTGTTTATGTTGTGTTACGGTGCGGATGTTCTCCCGAAATGTGTTTGTCATTCTCGTTTGGTGTGGGTTCACAGTGTGGCGCATATTTGTAACAGTGTTAAAGTTGTTTATACGGCCACCCTCAGTGTGACCTGTATGGCTGTTGACCAAGAATGCCTTGCATTCGCTTGTGAATGTGAAAAGCCGTAGATATTATGTGACTGGGCCGGCACGCAAAGGCAGTGCCTTTAAGGTTTATTGGCGCTCTGTACTTCTCCCTACGTCCGTGTACACAGCGGCGTTTTAAAAAGTCATCAATTTTAGTTTTTGTAACCGATACCGATAATCAGGGGCGCCGCTAGGGATTTTGGGCCCCATGAAAAGAATCTTTACAGGGCCCCCAACACAGTGTCATTATTTTTTCTGTATTATAATTTCATCATCATTAGGGGCCTCTGTGGGCCCCCCTCCATCATGGGCCCCTAGAATCCGTCTCCTTTACCCCCCCTTTTCGGTGCCCCTGCCGATAATTTCCGATATTACATTTTACATGTCCAGGGTGTACCCCGCCTTCCGCCCATGTGCAGCTGAGATAGGCTACAGCACCCCCCGCGACCCCAAAACGGACAAGCGGTAGAAAATGGATGGATGTATGGACAATAGCAAAATTGTTACTTTAAATAATATAGATGGCAATCTTTGGGCACCTCACCGTTCTCGGGGTGAATAAATCCTCAATGAATCATGACTCTTCGTTCATACCGATCCTTGCAATGTATTGTTTGACATAGGGTTGTACGGTATACCGGTATTAGTATAGTACCGCAATACTATGAATCATATTCGGTACTATACCGCCTCTGAAAAGTACCCTGCAGGACAAGGAATAGCTAAACATGCTTCACTACACACCATAGCTCACCGCCGTCACCGCTAATGACGCCGTTCCTGAATAAAAACAAATGCCATGGGTGGATCTACACCTGACATCCACTGTAATGATACCAAGTACAGGAGCGTATCCCCTCAACTCCCCCGAAAATGGATTAACTCGTTGGAATAAAAAAGACAATATAACATACATCCATAAACGTGGACAAATGTGAAAAAGTGCAATATATTTATCTGTACAGTAAACTATTTATTTATTTATATATGCACCTTATTGCTTTTTTATCCTGCACTACCATGAGCTTATGTAACGAAATTCCGTTCTTATTTGTACTGTAAAGTTCAAATTTGAATGACAATAAAAAGGAAGTCAGTATGTCTAAGGAGCGTATCTAGTCGATACCACTATGATTACATCGATATCTTTTAGCATCACAAAATCTTTTTTCGTTTTAAAAAAAATTTATATTATGTTCATAAACTCAGGAAATATGTCCCCAAAGTCCAATGTATGATCCTGTAACTACTTGGTATCGGATTGATACCCACGTTTGTGGTATCATCCAAAACTAATGTAAAGTATCAAACCACAGAAGAATAAGTGATTATTACATTTTAACAGAAGTGTAGATAGAACATGTGAAAAGAGAAAGTAAGCAGATATTAACAGTAAATGAACAAGTAGATTAATAATTCATTTTCTACCACTTGTCCTTAATAATGTTGATAGTAATATATATATAGATAGATAATAGAATGATGACACAATATGTTACTGCATATGTCAGCAGACTAAGGAGGAGCCTTTGTTTGCCTACTTACTACTACAACCCCCGTTTCCATATGAGTTGGGAAATTGTGTTAGATGTAAATATAAACGGAATACAATGATTTGCAAATCATTTTCAACCCATATTCAGTTGAATATGCTACAAAGACAACATATTTGATGTTCAAACTGATAAACTTTTTTTTTTTTTTGCAAATAATCATTAACTTTAGAATTTGATGCCAGCAACACGTGACAAAGAAGTTGGGAAAGGTGGCAATAAATACTGATAAAGTTGAGGAATACTCATCAAACACTTATTTGGAACATCCCACAGGTGAACAGGCAAATTGGGAACAGGTGGGTGCCATGATTGGGTATAAAAGTAGATTCCATGAAATGCTCAGTCATTCACAAACAAGGATGGGGCGAGGGTCACCACTTTGTCAACAATTGCGTGAGCAAATTGTTGAACAGTTTAAGAAAAACCTTTCTCAACCAGCTATTGCAAAGAATTTAGGGATTTCACCATCTACGGTCCGTAATATCATCAAAGGGTTCAGAGAATCTGGAGAAATCACTGCACGTAAGCAGCTAAGGCCGTGACCTTCGATCCCTCAGGCTGTACTGCATCAACAAGCGACATCAGTGTGTAAAGGATATCACCACATGGGCTCAGGAACACTTCAGAAACCCACTGTCAGTAACTACAGTTGGTCGCTACATCTGTAAGTGCAAGTTAAAAGTCTCCTATGCAAGGCGAAAACCGTTTATCAACAACAACCAGAAACGTTGTCAGCTTCGCTGGGCCGGAGCTCATCTAAGATGGACTGATACAAAGTGGAAAAGTGTTCTGTGGTCTGACGAGTCCACATTTCAAATTGTTTTTGGAAACTGTGGATGTCGTGTCCTCCGGACCAAAGAGGAAAAGAACCATCCGGATTGTAATAGGCGCAAAGTTGAAAAGCCAGCATCTGTGATGGTATGGGGGTGTATTAGTGCCCAAGACATGGGTAACTTACACATCTGTGAAGGCGCCATTAATGCTGAAAGGTACATACAGATTTTGGAGCAACATATGTTGCCATCCATGCAACGTTACCATGGACGCCCCTGCTTATTTCAGCAAGACAACGCCAAGCCACATGTTACATCAACGTAGTTTCATAGTAAATGAGTGCGGGTACTAGACTAGCTTGCCTGTAGTTCAGACCTGTCTCCCATTGAAAAAGTATGGCGCATTATGAAGCCTAAAATACCACAACGGAGACCTCCGGACTGTTGAACAACTTAAGCTGTACATCAAGCAAGAATGGGGAATAATTCCACCTGAGAAGCTTAAAAAAATGTGTCTTCTCGGTTCCCAAACGTTTACTGAGTGTTTTTAAAAGGAAAGGCCATGTAACACAGTGGTGAACATGCCCTTTTCCAACTACTTTGGCACATGTTGCAGCCATGAAATTCTAAGTTAATTATTATTTGCAAAAAAAACATCAAATATCTTGTCTTTGCAATGCATTCAATTGAATATGGGTTGAAAAGGATTTGCAAATCATTGTATTCCGTTTATATTTACATCTAACACAATTTCCCAACTCATATGGGAACCGGGTTTGTAAAAGACAAGTAGTCTAGTACGTTCAGTATTTTATTTAAGGACAAACTTGCAATAAGAAACATATGTTTAATGTACCGTAAAAAAATGTTGTTACAATAAAGCCAATGTTAATATTGGTATGGGGACAACAATAGTGTATATGTAGATATGAAGTATAGATCACCTCAACTTGGTCATTTAAAAAGTAGCTCGCCTGCTAAAAAAGTGTGGGCACCTCTGCTCCAGACTGATTGCGTTCTTTTTCACGGAAACTGGCCCCTCTCTATCATCGGTACAACTGAAACATGAGCGCCCCAGCAGGAGCAGCAGATGAGTTCCATGTAAACAAGAGTAGCACAGTTGTGTTGTTTCCTCGGATTTGTTTGTTGAATTGGTTATTAAGATGGCTCAGCGTCCGCAGTTTAAACACCAGAACCAGATCCGATTCCCAATTGAGCAGGGACATTAAAATGTTTGCATTGACTTGCAATAAAAGACCAAATAAGCACGTGTGTTCTAACGACCCACCTGCACCAGGCCCAATAAAAGTGCTTTAAATGTCATTAATGCTGTTAAAGAGGAAATCTTCAAAGTGGAGGATTTAACGCACAATGTCATCTGCTGCCTATTTGCACCCCGAATTAGGTGAGGGGGGGATGCGTAATCTTCTGCAAGTAATCTTCCCCTGCTCGCCTCCAGTGGATTTCCACGCTGGCTGCTGTGTAATCTCACACTTACAAAATCATTTAGGTGGCTTTCTTCTTTTCCCACCCACCGACGTCTCCTCTGCTGCCTTTCCGCTCGCAGGGAGATTGACAGGGGACACGCTCAAGGCATTCTCAAACTCTCTTTGCATACTGCACACACACACACACACACACACACACACACACACACACACACACACACACACACACACACACACACACACACACACACACACACACACACACACACACACACACACACACACACACACACACACACTTGCTTTTGATTGATATTTAACTGAAACTGAGCTCTTGTTGCTGTCAAACCTCAGCTAAGTCTCTTGAGCCGTTTGATTCCTGACACTGGCGTTCACAAGTGTGTGTGTGTGTGTTTGTGTGTATACTGCATGTTGTCATGTGATCCCCTGTAACACTTTAATCTGTTTAGACTGCCTCAATACTGCGGCGCGAGCCACACAATGACGAACACGGCTGCCTGCCAAGGTCTCGTTCGAATACCGCGGATGTTCTGCACGCGCAGTGCAATGATGTCGGTCGTGTTTGCCTTTATTCTGCAATAAAGTAGCTTTTAAATGCGTAACGCGTAAATACGTGCTTCGTACAGTTGCGTTGTCAGTATCATGCTTCAAACCCTGCTTCCGAAAGCTGTGCGCTACACAACTTGCTTGTTGTCATTTATCTTGACTTTATCTTGATTTACAAAAAAGAAAAAGAAAAAAAAGCACATATTGTTTTATTCATTTTTTTGTTTTGTAGGTTAGTGTTATATACTGTAGGGAAGGGATTCATGTGTGAGGGGTTAATCACTTTGCAATGCAGTCCACTGAAAATGGTAGAGAATGCCACTCTACATAGCAACTGAGACCAAAGTTGGAATTGCCACAAAACACATTTTACAATATTCAATATACCCCCCAAAAAAAAAAAAAAATCCCCCAAAATCGTAACATTTCACGTGTCAGGTAAACCGTGACGAATAATTTCATTTAACCTAACTTAACTTTATACAAAAGCAGATTGCTTTTGATAGTTTTATTTTTAACACTGTCTTACACAACACTTCCTGATGTATAATACAATGCAAAAATGTCCATTTCTGTCACTTTATCCTGCATCCTCTTTAAAAGTCCAACATTTTTCCCCGCCAGATTTGGACAACCATCTGTTGTCACACCTGCCAGCGTGTCCCATTTCAGTCCTAACATGTCCAAACATGCATTTACCTATGTGAACAAGTCATTACTTGTGGTTGTCTCTTTAATTGACTGCATGGCTGCCAGCTCCTCTGTGATTTGAAAGTCTGCAGTAATCCCACGTAAGAAGATGAGCAGCTGGGCGGTGTTACGTACATCGCAGCTCTCATCCAAAGCCAGCGAAAAACAGTCAAAGTCGGCCGTTCTGTTCTTCAGCTGAAGCTCCAAGTTTCCAGCGAAGGTCTCAACCCGCCTCGTTACAGTGCGTCGGGAGAGTGACACGTTCTCAAATGCGCCCCTCTTCTCCGGGCATATCAGCGCAACAGAGTCTAATAAGCACCCCTTAATAAACTCTCCGTCAGAAAACGCCTTACTTTTTCTGGCGATTTTGTGAGAAATTATGAAACTTGTCCTGATGGCTGCATCTCTGGGGGTGTGAAATTTGGCAAAAAGTCCTTGTTGGGTTTGCAGTTTTACCATCAACGCATCAGCCTCCCTTGCGCCCGCTTCATCAGACAGATTCCAGTATTTTTCCTCGTGCTTCGTCGTGTAGTGGCGATTCAAATTATATTCTTTAAACACAGCAACCTGTGTACCACAAATCAAGCACACGGCTTTACCTTTAATTTCTGTAAAGAAATACTTGTCAGTCCGTGTCTTGTTGAAAACACGGCATTCGTCATCAACTTTTCTCTTTTTAGCGTCTCGGGGATAATTGGGCATCACTTGTCGCTGTGCACCTTCACTCACAGGCTACACACGGACATACGCCCATAAATAACACTTTTCAAAATAAAAGCAGCACAGTTGTATTGCACGCACGACATAGATGTTTTTTTAAATGTATTTTGTCATTTGTGATTGCCGCTGTTCACATTCACTCACAATCGCGCACGAGCATACGTCCACACGGAAGTAATACAAATAACGCTTTTCAAAACAAAAGCAGCACCGTTGTATTGCACACTCGACATAGATACTTCTTTTTAAATGTATTTTGTAATTTCTGATTGGCCACACGCGGGCCGCCGAATGCCCAGGTCTGATGTAAAGGGTTATCGTTTTAGCGATTAGAATGTAATACAGCTTTGTCACTCGGCGTGTTTATGTCTTTCCATTAGGAATCACGAGGGATGTACCGATACAACTTTTCACATCCAATACAGCAAATGAGCCTGATACCGATATCGATCTAATATGATATCAGCACAGATCGTACATACTTTTATTAATTTGCAGAGTGAAATGCTAAAAACGGTTTGATCCAGTCAAATGAGTCAAACAGCAAACGATTTTAGGCAAAGTTATTCATTCATAAAGTTAAAGTAAAGTCACACACACATTAGGTGTGGTGATATTACCCTCTGCATTTGACCCATCCCCTTGTTCCAATCCCTGGGAGGTGAGGGGAGCAGTGAGCAGCAGCGGTGGCCGCGCTCGGGAATCATTTTAGTGATTTAACCCCCAATTCCAACCCTTTGTGAAGTGGAGCGGTAACTGTTTTTGGCGACACCTAATGGCCACAAGTTATGAATGATGCAGACCCGTTTGTTACTGAATACGTTCTAATATGGAGACCTTGTATGTGTAAGTAATAGGCAACTATAATAATTGATACTTGTTTGTGTTGACAAATGTCATGTTTTAGACTGCAATATTGTTCAATGGAGCTTGTGGGCTATTGTGTGCTCAGCTGTTGTGTAGCCGCTAGCTCCTAGTAGCCTATAGTCTACCATGTTTACCTTTTGTAAACGACTTGACTAAAACAGACGAAAGTGTGTGTTTATTGGAGGACTGTCAGGTTCAAACACTGATGACATCTGTTAAACAGACGAGAAGCAAGGAATCATGCAGAGACAGAGTTCAATTTGGCTCAATTGAGGAGACACGTTTTTTGGGCTGTACTCTAGTTACAGATCCAAACTTCGCTCTAAAGTCCAGCCCACGTGCTTCCTCTATTTATTTGGGAGGTCCCTGATTACATCACTGAAGCTGTCGCTGAGGGAAGGGGGTAATCTCGACAGCTCCACTTAGACACAATATATGATTATACAAGAAATGCAAATGTGTTGACAGTCGTGGTATCGCCCTGTCTGTGCTTTGTCTGCGTCACGGCGGTGTTCAGCCTTGGCAGTCAGCAGGCCGTTCCTGGACACGGACACTGATACGAGACTGGCTTGCAATCTTTTGGATTGCCAGCTTTGCACAGACAAAGAAAAATAAAATTTCAGCACAATTGATAATAACTATAGCAACGGCCCTTAAGCATAAGAGTTGTGTAATAATCAGTGACGTGCGGTGAGGTTGATGGCTGGTGAGGCACTGACTTCATCACAGTCAGATTTACAAACATATGAACCCTAAAGAGTATCTTATTCACCATTTGATTGGCAGCAGTTAACGGGTTATGTTTAAAAGCTCATACCAGCATTTTTCCCTGCTTGGCACTCAGCATCAAGGGTTGGAATTGGGGGTTAAATCACCAAAAATGATTCCCGGGCGCGGCGCCGCTGCTGCCCACTGCTCCCCTCAACTCCCAGGGGGTGATCAAGGGATGGGTCGAATGCAGAGGACAAATGTCATTACACCTAGTGTGTGTGTGACAATCATTGGTACTTTAACTTAACTTTAACTTTACACATACAAACTGTAGCACACAAAAAAGCACATTTAATAAAAAAAACGTTATTATGGTCTTACCTTTACTTATAAACAAAGTCCCTTCGCCGCTGTTGTGCTGGATTAATCAACCCCCTGACAGATGTGTTATATCAACTAAAGCCCTCACTTAAACTTTCCACGTGCAAGATTGAATCTATTTAAAAAAGTGTAACCGAGGGTTTATAAATGTCGCCTATACTGTATGAAACTACAAAATAACAAACACGGAGGCTCCAGTTTACACGAGGACCACTTTATTTACCTTCTTTCAAAAACCTCCGCTCCACTACAACATGTCATCACTTCCGCTCTTGGCGCCTTCAAAATAAGAGCTCAAGGCATATACTGTATAACAGCGCATAACAGGAACTTAACATCACAAATAGGAAAGCCCATAAAAATAGGTTACAAAAGTTATTTAATAAGAAGCCAAAAAGTGCAAAAACAATAATGTTCATGTTGGAGGAGTTGTGAATTAGATACACCTGCAGTCTGCAGGTGTACCTAATGTTGTGGCCCTGCAGTCATTCACAACTCCTCCAACACGAACATTACTGTTTTTGCACTTTTTGGCTTCTTATGAAATAACTTTTTTAAATAGATTCAATCTTGCACGTGGAAAGTTTAAGTGTGGGCTTTAGTTGATATAACAATTCTACGGCGGGGGTGCAGGAGGCGGGGCTGCTGGAGCCTCAGCCAGTGCGTCTTTTGCAGCCGTTTTATGATCACTCAGCACAAGAAATACGTTACACACATACAGTTGTTGACAAAATACACTGTACATTATATACCTCAGCTAACTAAACTATGGAAATGTATAATATAATTCATATAGCAATACAGTCTCACTGCACAGCAGGCCAGCAGTTAGCCGAGTCCGTCCATGTTGAGGCACTGAGTGACGTGCCTCAACTGGCTGCTGTTCACCGCACCGTCTCTTCTCAGTATTTGAACGGCAAATGTGAAAATTCAGCGATTTTGAATAAAAATAATCTAAAACTGGTGAAGTTAAATGGAAAATAACTTTATAGTATAATCACTGCATACATATAACAATTTAATTAATTTTTTTTCTTTTTACATTTTTTTTCTTTCCATGATGGCAGGTGAGGCCCCGCCTCACTGGATATATACATAATTATTCTAACAAGGACATTTAGATGCTAACTGCACGACCGCGTGTATCGAACATTTTACATGCAAGCCGATATAACCCGATACTTGTTTTTTTTTGTTGTTGCTGGTATCGGACTTGAATCAATATCTGCCTCGGGGAAGTTAGTAAAAACAATATATCCATCCATTCCTCTTTGGAAATATAATACATACATATAACGTATTACTGATGTAAAGGTTCCTATTTATGTTTGCGTTCATATAATACCAGCATGGGTGTCATATTTGACCACTCAGGTATTAAAAAAGGGATTTCCAAATGTAAACAAACCAATGATTAATGTCCTGCTAATACTAATAAGATGCACAATGCGAACATATTACGGTCATATTGTTGCTTGTGCACAATTATCGGAATAACAAAGCTCCTTCCTGCCGGGGGGAGTAAAGGAAAGCAACACATTATGGCCGTAAAACATCTCCAGCTGGAGCGTTGGAACAAGCAGCACTTAGTCACCTATTGCCGGTACCCATGCTTAATGGTCTGCATTAGCCGCCAGCTATAAACTGATCCCAGGTCCTCGCTAATGTCGGCATAATCATTTGCAAAGATGGTTACCACATGCTGGAATTATTCCCATCCCCTTTTCTCCTTTTTTTTTTTTTTTTTTTACAAGCCTAATTCGATGTTATTAATAATGAATAAAAATGCAATTTTCTGTCGGCTTGCTGGAGGGCTGTGGGAATCATTACGATGAATATTTCAGCGCGTTATTTTAATTTCCAACGCACATATGCACAGAGGGGCCGGGGGGGGGGCTACTTTTATAGGCTCATGCGTCAAGCGCTCACAGAGCCCCAGTCATTAAAGCCCACGCCGTCTGCGTGGAGGTGCCTACCTTTTGATTTACAAGACTTGTTAAAAAACACTGTTTAATAAACGAGGCAAGCTGTGCCATTTATACTTGTAATTTGATGCTGTGTTTGTTAATGGGGCGGCGTGTGATTGATGTGCGCAGTGCTGCTGTTCTGATCGGATTTTTTTTTTTTTTGAAGAGAATTAACATTTCTTCTGCAGTCAATAGCCAGAATGTCAATTCCCCTTTCCCATAACCAAGCATGCATCAATGTGGCTCTTGTCTCAAAGTAGGTGTATTGTCACGACCTGTCACATCACGCCATGACTTACTTTGAGTTTTTTGCTGTTTTCCTGTGTGTAGTGTTTTAGTTCTTGTCTTGCGCTCCTATTTTGGTGGCTTTTTCTCTTTTTTTGGTATTTTCCTGTAGCATTTTCATGTCTTCTTTTGAGTGATATTTCCCGCATCTACTTTGTTTTAGCAATCAAGAATATTTCAGTTGTTTTTATCCTTCTTTGTGGGGACATTGTTGATTGTCATGTCATGTTCGGATGTACATTGTGGACGCCGTCTGTGCTACACAGTAAGTCTTTGCTGTCGTCCAGCATTCTGTTTTTGTTTACTTTGTAGCCAGTTCAGTTTTAGTTTCGTTCTGCATAGCCTTCCCTAAGCTTCAATGCCTTTTCTTAGGGGCACTCACCTTTTGTTTGTTTTTGATTGAAGCATTAGACACCTTTTTACCTTCATGCTGCCTCCCGCTTTTTCCGACATCTACAAAGCAATTAGCTACCGGCTGCCACCTACTGGTATGGAAGAGTATTACACGGTTACTCTGCCGAGCTCGAGACAGCACCGACACTCAACAACACATAATTTGCAGATTATAATTACTGGTTTGCGTAAATTTTTTTTAACCCAAATAGGTGAAATTAAATCATCTATTTGGCTCAATTGAGGAGACACGTTTTTTGGGATTTACTCTGGTTACAGATCCAAACTTCGCTCTAAAGTCTAGCCCACGTGCTTCCTCTATTTATTTGGGAGGTCCCTGGTTACATCACTGAAGCTGTCGCTGAGGGAAGGGGGTAATCTCGACAGCTCTAATTAGACACAATATGTGATTATACAAGAAATGCAAATGTGTTGACAGTCGTGGTATCGCCTTGTCTCTGCTTTGTCTGCGTCACGGCGGTGTTCGGCCTTGGCAGTCAGCAAGCCGTTCCTGGACACGGACACTGATACCAGACTGGCTTTCGCTGTATCGATCTGTTGTGGTGAAGAAGGAGCTGAGCCGGAAGGCAAAGCTCTCGATTTACCGGTCGATCTACGTTCCCATCCTCACCTATGGTCATGAGCTTTGGGTCATGACCGAAAGAACAAGATCACGGGTACAAGCGGCCGAAATGAGTTTCCTCCGCCGGGTGGCGGGGCTCTCCCTTAGAGATAGGGTGAGAAGCTCTATCATCCGGGGGGAGCTCAAAGTAAAGCCGCTGCTCCTCCACATCGAGAGGAGCCAGATGAGGTGGTTCGGGCATCTGGTCAGGATGCCACCCGAACGCCTCCCTAAGGAGGTGTTTAGGGCACGTCCGACCGGTAGGAGGCCACGGGGAAGACCCAGGACGCGTTGGGAAGAATATATATCCCGGCTGGCCTGGGAACGCATCGGGATCCCCCGGGAGGAGCTGGACGAAGTGGCTGGGGAGAGGGAAGTCTGGGCTTCCCTGCTTAGGCTGCTGCCCCCGCGACCCGACCTCGGATAAGCGGAAGAAGATGGATGGATGGATGGATCATCTCCCACGGCACACCAGATTGTATCTCATAGTTATAATTCTGTCAGGATGACGGCTTTCGAAGCGATACTAAATTAGCAAATATCTCTATGGGCTTCTGAATGGATGCCGCAGCAATGCTGCTAAATGGAACTAAGAATATTAGAAAGGACATGATGCCTCACTGCTGAATAGAATTTTAGCAGAAACAAATAACAATTATTTCCGTGGGTGTATTTTGTCCATCAAAGTACAACAAGCAAACACCTACAGAGCACGACGACCACGATAATAGTCAGCTACTGAAATGACTGGTGGCTATAATCATGTGGTTACAACCGCATGGTGTTTATGCCAGGGGCCGGCCTATCAGTTTGGTTGATGCAGCCAAGGTGCGGTTAAGTGGAAAACCTGCTAAGTTGTGTTGCGTTTTGGACCAGTTGTTCCTCCCAGGGAATTCAAGTCACAAGTCGCTCCCAAGCTCTTTACGACACTTAAAGCTGAGTTGAAAAACCACCAGAGACAGAATAGGTATTTTGTAATATATTTGCAAAGTTTTGCATATATACATTGAGACCAGTCCAGCATAGAACATTCAATCGCCCCGCTAAAATGGTCTGCCCTCTTGACCAAAACCCCTCTCCTCTTAAGTCTCCCCCCCCCCCCCCCCCCCCCCCTGGCAGTCATGTCTCGCTAGCCAAAACACATGCTTATTATCTCTCTCTCTAACATTCCTCACTTCAAGGTTAAGCACCCAGTTTTGCAGACAACCAAAAGACCACATTTGGAAGAAAAACACTAGCTGTTTTGTAATATGAAAATGAAATGAAAAGAAGTAACACTTAATTTCGGATATATGTAAATATTTGCCTCCGACAGTTGTTACTATGGATGTAAGAAAAGCGCAATAAAGAATACATTATTAGTTGCTAACTCATATTAACTCTGTCTGTCATTCTTGTAACTGTCTCAGGCCGCCACACGACTTCTGGCGTCTGGACTACTGGGAAGACGACCTGCGGCGGCGGCGGAGATTCATCAGGAACCCGCTGGGCTCCACCCACTTGGACGTCTCCTGCAAAACCCTGCAAGAGTACGGTGAGTACAGATTCTCTTCCCAAATTGGTGGAGTTGATGACTCCGACACTGCAAAAACTGAAATCTAAGTAAGATTAAATATCTCAAATAAGGGTGATACTTGCTTATTTTCTGTCTGATAAGATAATTATTCTCACTAAGCAGATTTTCTGTTAGTGTTTTACTTGTTTTAAGGGTTTTGGTTCTAAATGATCTCAGTAAGATATTACAGCTTGTTGCTGAGATTTGATGACCTATATTGAGTAAAACATGATTGAAACTAGAATATCAACTGTTGCAAAGCTGTGTCATCAACACTCACAAGTATGAAACTACTTTTTTAAAGAAATAATATCTTACTTCAAGCATGAAAATAAAAAATCATGATGCCGAGCGCATATCATTATGTCAAGATAATGGCACTAGCATTTACTTCATTTAAGAATATTTTTCAACATATTGAGCAAAAAAGGTCTAATTTTTTTTTCTACCAAGAAAAGTGCAGTTGTTATTAGTGAGAATATACTTATTTTAAAGTATGTTGGGGTTCATTGAGGTTAGCTAATTTTACTTGTTTTGGAAAATCTTGACAAGCCAAATGTTCTTGTTCTATTGGCAGATAATTTTGCTTAGTTCAAATAAAATACCCCTATTTTTTTTTCTTTTCTTGTTTTTGAACACTGACTTTTTGCAGTGTACACATAAAAACATGAATCAACATTCTCATACATTGCGAGCCTTTTATAGGTGGAATATTTACGAGTCCTGAGAATTGAACATGGCACCTGTGTTTTATTGCTCCTTTTATTCCCCTGGCAACATGTACTCAGGAGCCAATTAGATGACTCCCTTCAATGTCCTCCTCTCAACTTCCCCAAGCAGCCTCGCCCAGCACCTTTGTGTTAATTCTGCACCAACGCAACGCTGACTTTTACGCAAAAAGCAATGCTGTTAAACATCCTTCTGCTCCAACAGCTACTGAAATAGTACATGCATGAAACTGTCAACTTTAAAGGCCTACTGAAATGCAATTTTCTTATTTAAACGGGGATAGCAGGTCCATTCTATGTGTCATACTTGATCATTTCGCGATATTGCCATATTTTTGCTGAAAGGATTTAGTAGAGAACATCGACGATAAAGTTCGCAACTTTTGGTCGCTGATAAAAAAGCCTTGCCTGTACCGGAAGTAGCAGACGAGTAGCGTGACGTCACAGGTTGTGGAGCTCCTCACATCCGCACATTGTTTACAATTTTGGCCACCAGCAGCGAGAGCGATTCGGACCGAGAAAGCGACAATTTCCCCATTAATTTGAGCGAGGATGAAAGATTTGTGGATGAGGAAAGTGAGAGTGAAGGACTAGAGGGCAGTGGGAGCAATTCAGATAGGGAAGATGCTGTGAGAGGCGGGTGGGACCTGATATTCAGCTGGGAATGACTAAAACAGTAAATAAACACAAGACATATATATACTCTATTAGCCACAACACAACCAGGCTTATATTTAATATGCCACAAATTAATCCCGCATAACAAACACCTACCCCCTCCCGTCCATATAACTCGCCAATACAACTCAAACACCTGCACAACACACTCAATCCCACAGCCCAAAGTACCGTTCACCTCCTCAAAGTTCATACAGCACATATATTTCCCCAAAGTCCCCAAAGTTACGTACGTGAAACTTTTTGAGACTTTTATTAGTAGATTGCACAGTACAGTACATATTCCGTACAATTGACCACTAAATGGTAACACCCGAATAAGTTTTTCAACGTGTTTAAGTCGGGGTCCACTTAAATTGATGCATGATACAGATATATACTATCATATATACTATCATCATAATGCAGTCATCACACAAGATAATCATCAGGGTGTATACATTAAATTATTTACGTGACATGCACATAGCGGCACGCACGTACGGGCAAGCGATCAAATACCTGCTGCCACCTACTGATATGGAAGAGTATTACACGGTTATTCTGCCGATCTCTCGACAGCACAGACACTCAACAACGGCACATTTGCGGATTATAATTACTGATTTGCCAAAAATATTTTTAACCCAATTAGGTGATATTACATAATCTCCCACGGCACACCGTGAATATGCAGTTGAAAAACACTGGTCTAGACTCTAGAAAATACGGTAGAAGTGTCCCTCTGAGGGCAGCCTTTACTGCGATGTGGCCCTCAGTGAAAACGAGTTCCGCACCCTTGATGTAGGTGAAGAAATAGAACAGATTGAAGGTCAAGCAGTTTCCAGGAAAAAATAGTTTTCATGCTTTTCATTGGACATGGACAGTATTTTGGTCCCGCGAAGGACCATCCTGCAGTGTCCTTCAGTGGGACTGTTGGACGAGTCCAGGCTGTCATCTGGCAGCTTCCAGGCTGCGAGGAGCACATGGCAGCTGCTGCCTCTGCTGCAGGTGGTCCATACAAGCAATCATTGTGCCGTCTGCTCTTAATTTTGTGTGTGTGCGGGCTCATTTGTGTGGCCTCTCTCTGGGATACGTTGATCCAGGCGATGCAAAGAGGACACTTTTTTTTTTCTTTTTTTTTTTAAAGCTTTGGCTATATTCTTTGGAAGCAAGTGTCATCCACTCCAATAAAATATGGCCTGCCAATAAATTCTCATTATTGCCAGCTAAGTGGCTGTAAAAGCAGAGTGCAGATTCCTCCAATTAAACTTTTAACGTTTGTCACGTGCAACACAGCTACATCAAGTCAGTCCTTTTAAGTGTTGGGATGGTACATAAGCACCTCTGATGAGATGTAAGCATATGTTGTATTTACTACTGTAGATGCAGGGTCTAAAATCAGATGGAGACTTAAATTGGTTTGACTTTATAAAGATTTTCAGCAAATTGTCTTCAAATCTGATAACAGATGAGATTCCACAAGGATACAAGCAAATAGACAGCTTATGATTTTATTTAATGATTTGAATTGGATCTTTCAACTCTCATCTACCCAGGAAACTACTTTAGTACCATCAAATTTTCCGGACTATAAACCAATACCTTTTTTTCTGCGCTCTGAACCATGCGGCTTAAAAAACGGTGCAGCCAATTTATGGATTTGACTTCACTAACGGCCATATTGTTTTGTATTCAACAAATCGTTTTTACAAAACGCTGACAGACACTGTAACGGTGTGTTATTTTTTGTGCTATGGCGCCATCTTTTGGACAAGTTGGTTTGAATGTCTACAGCAGTGTTTTTCAACCTTTTTTGAGCCAAGGCACAATTTCTGCGTTGAAAAAATCCAGAGGCACACCACTAAAATCACTTAAAAATGGTTGGATATGACTTTAAACCATAACCAAGCATGCATCAATATAGCTCTAGTCTCAAAGTAGGTGTACTGTCACCACCTGTCACATCACGCCGTGACTTATTTGGAGGTTTTTGCTGTTTTCCTGTGTGTAGTGTTTTAGTTCTTGTCTTGCGCACCTATTTTGGTGGCTTTTCCTCTTTTTTTGGGGTATTTTCCTGTAACAGTTTCATGTCTTCCTTTGAGCGATATTTCCCGCATCTACTTTGTTTTAGCAATCAAGAATATTTCACTTGTTTTTAATCCTTCTTTGTGGGGACATTGTTGATTGTCATGTCATGTTTGGATGTACATTGTGGACGCCGTCTTTGTTCTGCAGTAAGTCTTTGCTGTCGTCCAGCATTCTGTTTGTGTTTACTTTGTAGCCAGTTCAGTTTTAGTTTCGTTCTGCATAGCCTTCCCTATGCTTCAATGCCTTTTCTTAGGGGCACTCATCTGTTTGTTTATTTTTGGTTTAAGCATTAGACACCTTTTTTTTTACCTGCACACTGCCTCCCGCTGTTTCCGACATCTACAAAGCGATTAGCAACCGGCTGCCACCTACTGATATGGAAGAGTATTACACGGTTACTCTGCCGAGCTCGAGACAGCACCGACACTCAACAACAACACATCATTTGCAGACTATAATTACTGGTTTGCAAAAAATACTTTAACCCAAATCGGTGAATTTAGATAATCTCCCACGGCACACCAGACTGTATCTCACGGCACAGTGGTGAAAAACACTGGTCTACAGTATTTCCTTCTGTTTTTAGTGCCTTGAACTGGAAGTACAAGTTCTGGTCTGTCCACTTAAGAGTGAATGAATGATGGGTTCGCACTTCTCTGTGAGCGCTTTGAGTATCTAGTCGATAGAAAAGTGCTCTATAAATCGAATCCATTATTATTGTTATTATTGTCTTTTCGTCGTCCGTAGCGTTTCTTCATTCATCACTCCAAGTTACGTTTTTAGGTTTTACAATATAACTAAACCTGTTTGTACTTGCTAAATCGTCCCACGTTTGATGTCTGTAGGAGTGTGATCATGCATATTTGTACGTGCTATTGTAATGTAATCGAGCTTGCGTCGTTAGCATTTGCTAATATGCAAACACGTTTTAGAGTGTCTGTGTTGGTATTAACTTACAATGGCATTATTTTTGTATTGTTTCAGTTTCACAAATTCCTCAGTAAATTCATCAAAAATACATCGTGGAATTATTGAGTCTGTTTAGTTATTGGAGAGCTACCTAGTGGGTCTATGACGATGACTTCTGTTTTGTTGGAGCAGCCGTTTTACTGCCAAACCCATTTGGAAACAATTAATTAATAATTGTTTAACAATAACAAATAACAATTAATAAACATTTACAAAATATTTTTGTTTAAAAAAACTAATTTCACAATATATATATATATATCTGCGGCTTATAGTCCAGTATGGCTAATATATGGAAAAATAGTTTTTTCTTCTAAAATTTAGTAGGTGCGGCTTATACCCTGGTGCGCCCTATAGACCAGAAGATACGGTAGTTTTAATTTTTCACTAATTAAGTTGTTACTCGACCACCTCCTTGTCATATTTACAACATCTTAAAATGAGTACCGTATTTTTCGGAGTATAAGTCGCACCGGAGTATAAGTCGCACCTGCCGAAAAAGCATAATAAAGAAGGAAAAAAACATATATAAGTCGCACTGGAGTACAAGTCGCATTTTTGGGGGAAATTTATTTGATAAAATCCAACACCAAGAATAGACATTTGAAAGGCAATTTAAAATAAATAAAGAATAGTGAACAACAGGCTGAATAAGTGTACCTTATATAACTGAGAACGTGCCTGGTATGTTAACGTAACATATTATGGTAAGAGTCATTCAAATAACTATAACATATAGAACATGCTATACGTTTACCAAACAATCTGTCACTCCTAATCGCTAAATCCCATGAAATCTTATACGTCTAGTCTCTTACGTGAATGAGCTAAATAATATTATTTGATATTTTACGGTAATGTGTTAATAATTTCACACATAAGTCGCTCCTGAGTATAAGTCGCACCCCCGGCCAAACTATGAAAAAAACTGCGACTTATAGTCCGAAAAATATGGTAAATCGCACTGGAGCCCGGCCAAATTATCAAAAAAACTGCGACTTATAGTCCGAAAAATACGGTAATTGTTTCAATTAGATTAATCATACTTTTGAATTTGGATTACTCACAGGTTAATGCCCGCTTGCATAATTGACATTCACTTAAAAAAGGACCCCAATATTTAGGCACAATTGCAATGCCATTTTAGTTTTCTAAAATGTTTTCCTCGAATGCACGTCATTTATTTGCAGTTCAATATAAAGTCTAAACAGGGTTTATTTTTAAATTTGCCAGTGAGTACACTAGTCCATGTTTCCTCACCCATCTATGCAATTACATATAATGACATATATACATGAATAAGGTTTTTTTGTTATTGTTATTGATATGAGATTTTCCTCACTGAAACTTTTTATGATGTCCATTTTCACTTCCATGGTGACTGTTATGCTTTTCTTTGGCGCACTGCGACCAGAAGAGCAATTCTTGGGAGGCTTAATGAAGCAGATACTGATGACGTTTTTGCTTCTAAACACCGATACAAACAACCAATGACTTATTTATACAGTCGTGGTCAAAAGTTTACATACACTTGTAAAGGACATAATGTCATGGCTGTCTTGAGTTTCCAATAATTTCTACAACTCTTATTTTTTTGTGATAGAGTGATTGGAGCACATACTTGTTGGTCACAAAAAACATTCATGAAGTTTGGTTCTTTTATAAATTTATTATGGGTCTACTGAAAATGTGAGCAAATCTGCTGGGTCAAAAGTATCCATACAGCAATGTTAATATTTGCTTACATGTCCCTTGGCAAGTTTCACTGCAATAAGGCACTTTTGGTAGCCATCCACAAGCTTCTGGTTGAATTTTTTACCACTCCTCTTGACAAAATGGGTGCAGTTCAGCTAAATGTGTTGGTTTTCTGACATGGACTTGTTTCTTCAGCATTGTCCGCACGTTTAAGTCAGGACTTTGGGAAGGCCATTCTAAAACCTTAATTCTAGCCTGATTTAGCCATTCCTTTACCACTTTTGACGTGTGTGTGGGGTCATTGTCCTGTTGGAACACCCAACTGCGCCCAAGACCCAACCTCTGGGCTGATGATTTTAGGTTGTCCTGAAGAATTTGGAGGTAATCCTCCTTTTTCATTGTCCCATTTACTCTCTGTAAAGCACCAGTTCCATTGGCAACTAAACAGGCCAAGAGCATAATACTACCATCACCATGCCTGACGGTAGGCATGGTGCTCCTGGGATCCTCCAAACATATTGCTGGGTATTGTGGCCAAACAGCTCAATTTGTGTTTCTTCTGACATCACACGGACAAAGATAAGACCTTCTGGAGGAAAGTTCCGTGGTCAGATGGAACAAAATTTGCTCTGTTTGGCCACAGTAGAAGTAAAAAAAAAAGACTAGGACTAAGGTGGATTTATCAAACCGTAGAGTTTTCCTAATCAAATATGACATCACTATTGTGGCTGGGCTAATATCATATCCACAAATCAATAGTGAAGCTTTTTGTATGTGGTTATTATGCAAGAGAAAGGTGATCACGTCATATTTTACATCGGAAAAATTACAAACCGTTTCTTCAACGGGTTCATTAGCCGACAAAAGACAGTATCTTCAACTGAGCGTTTTAAACCTTGCGTCGTCTGTCAAACTTTTCTAGCGCAGCAGGGATAGGAACAAGCCCCAGGTCTGTATTTACAGCTAGCTTTTCAGCTTCTTTCGCATCTGGAGTCTTCTTTGGCTGTCCATACCCCATTGTGACGACGCCTGCGTCTCAGACGGCCGATAGGGTTTGATGTGTTGAAGTCCAATTTACCCCCCCCCCCCTCGCAGAATGTTTGGTGCAAAATTTGTTGCAAATGGCACACAAAATGTTTTCCTCTGAAAGATTAAAGAAGTCCCACACGTTGTTTGCAGTGTGAGCTCAGGGGAAGTTCCCGACCTCCTTAGGGCATACTTGCCAACCCTCCCGGATTTTCCGGGAGACTCCCGAAATTCAGCGCCTCTCCCGAAAAGCTCCCAGGGCAAATTTTCTCCCAAAAATCTCCCGAAATTCAGGCGGACTCAGGTCCATGAGGACCTGAGTCCGCTAACCCACAATATAAACAGTATACCTGCCCAATCACGTTATAACTGTAGAATGATCGAGGGTGAGTTCTTGGTTTCTTATGTGGGTTTATTGTTAGGCAGTTTCATTAACGTCCTCCCAGCGCGGTAACAACACACAACAGCAGTCACGTTTTTGTATACCGTAAAGCAGTTCGTCTGCCGTAAACAGCAATGTTGTGACACTCTTAAACAGGACAATACTGCCCTCTAGTGCATTTGATGAAAGCACTTTTGTGCGTGCCACACAGCAATGCATACCGAGAGGGTGTTCAGCATGGTTAGAAAAATAGTGACAGAGAATAGAACAAGGATGGACAATTCAACCCTTAACTCAACAATGAGTAGATGAGTGTTATGTGTGTGTATATGTGTAAATAAATGAACACTGAAATTCAAGTATTTATTTTATATATATATATATATATATATATATATATATATATATATATATATATATATATATATATATATATATATATATATATATATATATATATATAATAAAATACATATATATAATAAAATACATATATATATATATATATATATATATATATATATATATATATATATATATATATATATATATATATATATATATATATGTGAAATACTTGACTTGGTGAATTCTAGCTGTAAATATACTCCTCCCCTTTTAGCCACGCCCCCAACCACGCCCCCGTCCCACCCCGACCAGTTGTCCTGAAGACGTTCCTTTGATGTCTTGGCTGTGTGCTTACTCTCGTTGTCCTGCTGAAAGATGAACCGTCGCCCCTGTCTCAGTTCAAGAGGGCTCATGAGCAGGTTTTCATCTAGATTGCTGACTAGTCTCCTAGTTCCTGCAGCTGAAAACCATCCCCACAGCATGATGCTACCACCACCACGCTTCACTGTAGGGATGGTATTGGCCTGGTGATGAGCGGTGCCTGGTTTTCTCCAAACATGATGCCTGGCATTCATGCCAAAGACTTCAATCTTTGTCTCATCAGACCAGAGAATTTAGTTTCTCCTGGTCTGAGAGTCTTTCAGGTGCATTTTGGCAAACTTTTTTACTAAGAAATGGCTTCCGTCTGGCTACTCTACCATACAGGCCTGATTGGTGGATTGCTGCAGAGATGGTTGTCCTTCTGGAAGGTTCTCCCCTCTCCTCTGGTTCTTGGTCACCTCCCTGAGTAGGGGCCTTTTCTCTTGATCACTCAGTTTAGACGGTCAACCAGCTCTAAGAAGAGTCCTGGTGGTTACAAACTTTTTCCATTTACGGATGATAGAGGCCACTGTGCCGATTGGGACCTTCAAGGCAGCAGATATTTTCTACATCCTTCCCCAGATTTGTGCCTTGAGACAATCCTATACAGACAATTCCTTCGACCCCATTCTTGGTTTGTGCTCTGCCATGCACTGTCAAGTGTGGGACCTTATCTATAGACTAAGGTTGTACGGTATACTGGTTTTAGTATAGTACCGCGATACTAATTAATCATATTCGATACTAGAACGCCTCTAAAAAGTACTGGTCCCCCACCCGTCGTCGTCACACATGTTCATGTTCACGAAGTACTTACAAGTAGAAACAGTGTATAGACAGAAAAGGGAGAATGTTGGTCTACTAACTAAAGGTAAAGGTGAAGATATAACACTGAAACGCCCTCAGGAAGAGGTGCTTTAACGCATGGTTAGCTGGTGGTGTTGAAAATTATCTATAGTCGGCATTACCGAGACAAGATTTCACTATGCCCTAGTATTAACCATCTGCTATCTTATTGTTGAACACTCTACACACAAATGAATAAAGTGCATACTTAATCAATCAATCAATGTTTATTTATATAGCCCGAAATCACAAGTGTCTCAAAGGACTGCTCTCAAAAGCCATACATATCACACTAAGTGTGGCCGTATGAACAGTGTTGGGACTAATGCGTTACAAAGTAATCTAACGCGTTATTTTTTATATTCAGTAACTCAGTTACTGTTACTACATGATGCATTACTGCATTATTTTACGTTATTTTTTATGTAGTATCGGCTAGAAACAGAAGATTGGAGTGTGTTTTATTGCAGCGCTGCGGTGTCTTCCTTCTGTGTCACAAGGAAAAGAAGAGGCGTGCAGAGAAGAGGCCGGTCTTTGTGTGGGTGGGGTGGGGGGGAGACGTTCCTCCAGGGCCTATGTGCTTCGGGGCTAACAACCTACACTTTACCTGGCAGTGGGTCTTTACAGCTGAGGGTGAATGACGAGGCCGGCGGTTTGTTGCGACTTTGTGACTTTATTGGACGCAGCCATCCACCAAGCTAGAGCACCTGCACGCACTCACTGTCGCCGGTCCCTCACCTCTCTCGCCCACTCACTCACTGACATCACTCACCTCACATGCTGTCATATCTTAAAGGGCCACACACACACATACGCAACTCTCATAACAACTAACAAGACATCATGGTGAAGCCAGAAGTCGAGTTTCTTAACATGGAGACATTCTCAATACTTTTCTTTTGTCGAGCACAAAGAAAATAACATTTTAGTTAAATGTAAGTTGTGTCTTGGATCAAAGATCCTATCTACTTAATGTTAAAGTGCCATTATGTTGCAGCTATTTAAAATAGTTTTGTCAATTTGTTCTGGCCCAAAATAAATTGGCCCTTTGAAACATATCTTTGTCTTTGTGTGTTGTATGTAGACCACATTGCTTTCTGAGTTCAGTGATGCAAATGCATGTCAAGTTGATCAATAGATTGTATTATTCTCCAGTGCAATAACAGTACTGAAATTAAGGCTAAAAGGGCATTAATGGGAGCCTTAAAAAATTTTGGGGAAAAAAAGAAGTAACTAAATAGTTGCTTTTCACAGAAACGCATTACTTTTTGGTTTAAGTAACTGAGTAAGTAACTGAGTTACTTTTGAAATAAAGTAACTAGTAACTGTAACTAGTTACTGGTTTTCAGTAACTAACCCAACACTGCGTATGAACAACGCCAACACTGTCATAAACACGTGTCATATAGTGAGACCACACTAAACAACAATGACAAACACATTTTGGGAGAACATTTGCACCGCAACACAACATAAACACTACAGAACAAATTCCCAGAATTCCCTTCAGCACCAACTCTTCCAGGACGCTACAATATAAACAAACGCCATTGGTGGAGCTACACCTGACATCCACTGTAATGATACCAAGTTAGTTGATAGTACTATGGTTACATCGATTTATTTTAGCATCACAAAATTGTATTTCATTGAAGAATAAGTGATTATTACATTGTAACAGAAGTGTAGATAGAACATGTTAAAAGAGAAAATAACCAGATATTAACAGTAAATGAAGAAGTAGATTAATAATTCATTTTCTACCACTCATTTTGACAAAATAATAGAATGATAAATGACACAAAATGCTACTGCATATGTCAGCAGACAATTTAGGAGCCTTTGTTTGCTTACTTACTGATAAAAGACAAGTTGTTTAATATGTTTAATGTACCCTAAGATTTTTTGTTAAAATAAAGCCAATAATAAAAAAATGTGTGGTCCCCTTTATTTAGAAAAGTATCAAAGTACCGAAATATTGATATCGGGACAACACTAGTTCTTGGTCACCTCCCTGACTCGGGCCCTTTTCTCTTGATCACTCAGTTTAGACGGTCAACCAATTCTAAGGTGGTTCCAAACTTCTTCCATTTATGGATGATTGGGACCTTCAAGGCAACAGATACTTTCTATATCCTTCCCCAGATTTGTGCTTCAAGACAATCCTATACAGACAATTACTCTGACCTGATTCTTGGTTTGTGCCCTGCTATGCACTGTCAAGTGTGGAACCTTTATAAATAGACAGGTGTGTGCCTTTCCAAATCATGTCCAACCAACAGAATTTACCACAGGTGGACTCCAAATCAGCTGTAGGAACATCTCAAGGATGATCCGTTGAAACAGGATGCACCTGAGCTCACTTTTGAGCTTCATGGTAAATGTACATGTGAGGTTTTTATTTTATTTTTAATACATTTGCAAAAAGAAAAACAACTTTCACATTGTCATTATGGGGTATAGTGTGTAGACTTTTGAGGAAAAAATTAATTAGTTCCATTTTGGACTAAAGCTGTACCATAGCTAGAGATGTCCGATAATATCGGACTGCCGATATTATCGGCCGATAAATGCTTTAAAATGTAGTATCGGAAATTATCGGTATCATTTTCAAAAAGTAAAATGTATGACTTTTTAAAACGCCGCTGTACGGAGTGGTACGCGGACGTAGGGAGAAGTACGGAGCGCCATAAACCTTAAAGGGGAACATTATCACAATTTCAGAAGGGTTCCCAGTGATATATTTTATTTTTCGAAGTTTTTTTTCAAAATTTTACCCATCACGCAATACCCCTAAAAAAAGCTTCAAAGTGCCTGATTTTAACCATCGTTATATACACCCGTCCATTTTCCTGTGACGTCACACAGTGATGCCAATACAAACAAACGGATAGAACAGCAAGGTATAGCGACATTAGCTCGGATTCAGACTCGGATTTCAGCGGCTTAAGCGAAATTGAAGAAGAAACTGAAGCTATTGAGCCATATCGGTTTGAACCTTATGCAAGCGAAACCGACGAAAACGACACGACAGCCAGCGACACGGGAGAAAGTGAGGACGAATTTGCCGATCGCCTTCTAACCAACGATTGGTATGTGTTTGTTTTTAAGTGTTGTAATGTTTTTAAGCTAAATTATTGGTAAACACAGTTTATGTATAATAATTTACGTAAAACCGCGAGTAATGAATAAAGATTTCATCAATTAATATATTCTGTAGACATACCCTCATCCGCTCTCTTTTCCTGAAAGCTGATCTGTCCAGTTTTGGAGTTGATGTCAGCAGGCCAGGGAAGCTAGGGTCGATATTCTTCTCTTGATCATCTTCGGTGGCATAAGGGACGGTGTGAGCCAAGACATCCAGGGGGTTTAGCTCGCTCGTCTGCGGGAACAAACTGCCGCCATTGCTTGCCGTGATACTGAGGTCCTTTGTCCCTGAATTGCTCACACACTCCGGCAGATTCAATGGGGGTCTGGCGGCAGATTCCTTTGACTTTATCGTTGGAAATGCATCTGCTTTGAGTGTCGCAGGATATCCACACATTCTTGTCATCTCTGTCGAAGCATAGCTTTCGTCGGTAAAGTGTGCGGAACAAACGACTGACCATTTTCGTCGGCTTTCCCCACACCCTCGTATTTTGAACAAATTTCGTCCAAATTCTTGCCACTTTCGCATCTTTAGGCCACTGGTGCAACTTGAATCCGTCCCTGTTCGTGTTGTTACACCCTCCGACAACACACCAACGAGGCATGATGTCTCCAAGGTACGGAAAACAGTCGAAAAAACGGAAAATAACAGAGCTGATTTGACTCGGTGTTTGAGAAAATGGCGGATTGCTTCCCGATGTGACGTCACGTTGTGACGTCATTGCTCCGAGAGCGAATAATAAAAAGGCGTTTAATTCGCCAAAATTCACCCATTTAGAGTTCGGAAATCGGTTAAAAAAATATATGATCTTTTTTCTGCAACATCAAGGTATATATTGACGCTTACATAGGTCTGGTGATAATGTTCCCCTTTAAAGGCACTGCCTTTGCGTGCCGGCCCAATCACATAATATCTACAGCTTTTCACACACACAAGTGAATGCAAGCATACTTGGTCAACAGCCATACATGTCACACTGAAGGTGGCTGTATAAACAACTTTAACACTGTTACAAATATGCGCCACACTGTGAACCCACACCAAACAAGAATGACAAACACATTTCGGGGGGAGAACATCTGCACCGTAACACAACATAAACACAACAGAACAAATACCCAGAACCCCTTGCAGCTCTCACTCTTCCGGGACGCTACAATATACACCCCCGGCTACCACCCCCCCCCCCCCCCCCTCTCTCTCAACCCCGCCCTCCCAACCCCGCTCACCTCAACCTCCTCATGCTCTCTCAGGGAGAGCATGTCCCAAATTCCAAGCTGCTGTTTTGAGGCATGTTAAAAAAAAATAACGCACTTTCTGACTTCAATAATAAATATGGCAGTGCCATGTTGGCATTTTTTTCCATAACTTGAGTTGACTTATTTTGGAAAACCTTGTTACATTGTTTAATGCATCAAGCGGGGCATCACAACAAAATTAGGCATAATAATGTGTTAATTCCACGACTGTATATATCGGTATCGGTTGATATCGGAATCGGTAATTAAGAGTTGGACAATATCGGGATATCGGCAAAAAAGCCATTATCGGGCATCTCTAACCATAACCAAAAGTGGAAAAAGTGAAGCACTGTTGATACTTTCTGGATGCACTGTAGATATTTGCATACTTGCCAACCCTCCCGAATTTTCCGGGAGACTCCCGAAATTCAGCGCATCACCCGAAAACCTCCCGGGACAAATATTCTCCCGAAAATCTCCCGATTTTCAGCCGGAGCTGGAGGCCACGCCCCCTCCAGCTCCATGAGTGAGGACAGCCTTTTTTTCACGACGGGAGGACAACAGGGTGACAAGAACTAAGTCATCCAGACTAGAGATAAATTGTATTATTATGTTTATCTTACCTAAAAATACATATATTTATTAATAAAAAATTAAAAAAAAAAAATACATTTTTACTATATTTTGCTAAAAACATCAAAATTAATTGTATTTTTATTTGTATTTCTTCTGACTCCTTATTACATCCAGCCATAGAATTATACATTAAAATAAACATATTTGAAATAATTAATTTTAAATGATCATAATAATTCATTTAAAATGACCATATTTAATTATTAAAATAATTGCTTGTTTATCAACAACTTTAGCATTTTATTCATTACATTTTGAAGCTCTCAGAAACTAAGTTATGTTATATTCATGTTATATTTATGCAAGTTTGAAGTATCAATTATCTAAACACAGTTTTGTTTGCATATTTTCAGGATGTAGATAATATATATATATATATATATATATATATATATATATATATATATATATATATATATATATATATATATATATATGTATCAAATACTTGACTTGGTGAATTCTAGCTGTCAATATACTCCTACCCTTTTAACCACGCCCCCAACCACACCTCGCCCCACCCCCGACCACGCCCCCCACCCCCCACCTCCCGAAATCGGAGGTCTCAAGGTTGGCAAGTATGGATATTTGTGTTCTTTACAATAGAAACCATTTATAATGGGAACTGAACTGACGTCGTCATTTAATCAGACAAGTTGGTTAACAGTTGTATTTATGTGCCAGCTTTGATGAGAACTAAATCAGACAAGTTGGTTAACAGTTGTATTTATGTGCCAGCTCTGATGAGACACTCATTTAGTTCTCATTTCCAGTCAATACCATGCCTGATCATACTTCTAGTTCTGAAGGTATTCCGTCGTAAGGTCGCCCTGCACAAGATCAGAGGTGAGCCGACATCTGTTACATGCTGACTTGACAGATTCTCCGTAAACGCGGTGAGAGGAAGGAAAAAAGCCGCACGTTTGAGGCCCTGGAGAGTCTCTATTAAAGCGCTCAAATCTGGGACTAATGGAGAAACGTTAGCTTGTCCAAGAAGAATGCCGAGTCTTCTGCTTTGACAGCAGGATATGACAAGACACGCTCAGCCGCCATCTTCTCCCGTTTGAAGAGGGCAGACGCACGGCGGCGGCGGCGTGCTTCGCAGCAGACGTCAGTCTCCGCCGCTCACTCCAAGGAATGAAAGCGACGCGGACAGATTGTTGTTTCGCCTCACAAAAGAAGACTTCTTCTTCTGAGTGAGTGGCCCGTGTCTTCTTTGACAGAGAGTCTCGCCGTCGCCTTTGTAGCCCCGCTGCGCTTTATTTATTTGTTGTGTGCATTCAAAGGAGTTATTTCCAGATTCGCCAGCTTTGTGCTGCTGGTGAGTTCACATGATCACAAGACCATTTTTAACAGAATTCACCAGCAAGAAGCATGAGATTAGATTTCAAAGTGACATTATCATACATTTCCATCAAGATTTGGAAATTAATACGATTTTTCCGGTTCTCTCGACGATTCTTATTTTTAATGTATTTATTTTTAAAAATTTCTGCCTTGGAAACTTGGTATGTTTATGTAATGTGCAACTATAATTATTTGATACTTGTTTATTTTGACAAATGTGCTGTTTTAGTCTGCAACATTGTCCAATTAAGAACACTTATTACGTATTTCTAGCTTGTGTGCTATTGTGTGCCTATAGCCTCGTACAGTGGTCCCAGAACATCACATGGACAAAGATAAGACCTTCTCGAGGAAAGTTCTGTGGTCAGATGAAACGAAAATTGAGCAGTTTGGCTACAATACCCAGCAATATGTTTGGAGGAGATGAAGTGATTTCAGGAACACCAACCATACCGTCAAGCATGGTGGTGGTAGTATTATGCTCTGGGCCTGTTTTGCTGCCAATGGAACTGGTGCTTTACAGAGAATAAATGGGACAATGAAAAAAGAGGATTACCTCCAAATTCTTCAGGACAACCTTTGAAGAAACTGTTTGTCATTTTTCCGATGTACAAACCCCGTTTCCATATGAGTTGGGAAATTGTGTTAGATGTAAATATAAACGGAATACAATGATTTGCAAATCCTTTTCAACCCATATTCAATTGAATGCACTACAAAGACAAGATATTTGATGTTCAAACTCATAAACTTTATTTATTTTTTGCAAATAATCATTAACTTAGAATTTCATGGCTGCAACACGTGCCAAAGTAGTTGGGAAAGGGCATGTTCACCACTGTGTTACATCACCTTTTCTTTTAACAACACTCAATAAACGATTGGGAACTGAGGAAACTAATTGTTGAAGCTTTGAAAGTGGAATTCTTTCCCGTTCTTGTTTTATGTAGAGCTTCAGTCGTTCAACAGTCTGGGGTCTCCGCTGTCGTATTTTACGCTTCATAATGGGCCACACATTTTCGATGGGAGACAGGTTTGGACTGCAGGCGGACCAGGAAAGTACCCGCACTCTATTTTTACGAAGCCACGCTGTTGTAACACGTGCTGAATGTGGCTTGGCATTGTCTTGCTGAAATAAGCAGGGGCGTCCATGAAACAGACGGCGCTTAGATGGCAGCATATGTTGTTCCAAAACCTGTATGTACCTTTCAGCATTAATGGTGCCTTCACAGATGTGTAAGTTACCCATGTATTGGGCACTAATGCACCCCCATACCATCACAGATGCTGGCTTTTGAATTTTGCGTCGATAACAGTCTGGATGGTTTGCTTCTCCTTTGGTCCGGATGACACAATGTCGGATATTTCCAAAAACAATTTGAAATGTGAACTCGTCAGATCACAGAACACTTTTCCACTTTGCATGAGTCCATCTTAGATGATCTCAGGCCCAGAGAAGCCGGCGGCGTTTCTGGATATTGTTGATAAATGGCTTTCGCTTTGCATAGTAGAGCTTTAACTTGCACTTACAGATGTAGCGACGAACTGTATTTAGTGACAGTGGTTTTCTGAAATGTTCCTGAGCCCATGTGGTGATATCCTTTAGAGATTGATGTCGGTTTTTGATACAGTGCCGTCTGAGGGATCAAAGGTCACGGTCATTCAATGTTGGTTTCCGGCCATGCCGCTTACGTGGAGTGATTTCTCCAGATTCTCTGAACTTTTTGATGATATTATGGACTGTAGATGTTGAAATCCCTAAATTTCTTGCAATTGCACTTTGAGAAACGTTGTTCTTAAACTGTTTGACTATTTGCTCACGCAGTTGTGGACAAATAGGTGTACCTCGCCCCATCCTTTCTTGTGAAAGATTGAGCATTTTTTGGGAAGCTGTTTTTATACCCAATCATGGCACCCACCTGTTCCCAATTAGCCTGCACACCTGTGGGATGTTCCAAATAAGTGTTTGATGAGCATTCCTCAACTTTATCAGTATTTATTGCCACCTTTCCCAACTTCTTTGTCACGTGTTGCTGGCATCAAATTCTAAAGTTAATGATTATTTGCAAAAAAAAAATGTTTTTTATCAGTTTGAACATCAAATATGTTGTCTTTGTAGCATATTCAACTGAATATGGGTTGAAAATGATTTGCAAATCATTGTATTCCGTTTATATTTACATCTAACACAATTTCCCAACTCATTTGGAAACAGGATTTGCCAGAAAATACGATATGATCACCTCTCTCTTACATAATAACCACATACAAAAAGCTTCACTATTGATTTGTGGATGTGATATTAGCCCAGCCACAATAGTGATGTCATATTTGATTAGGAAAACTCTACAGTTTGACAAATCCACCTTAGTCCTAGTCTTTTTTTTACTTCTACTGTGGCCAAACAGCGCAATTTTTGTTTCATCTGACCACAAAACTTTCCTCCAGAAGGTCTTATCTTTGTCCATGTGATGTCAGATGATGGCCACAATACCCAGAAATATGTTTGGAGGAGAAAATCCCAGGAACACCACTACTACCGTCAGGCATGGTGGTGGTAGTATTATGCTCTGGGCCTGTTTTGCTGCCAATGGAACTGGTGCTTTACAGAGAGTAAATGGGACAATGAAAAAGGAAGATTACCTCCAAATTCTTCAGGACAACCTAAAATCATCAGCCCGGAGGTTGGGTCTTGGGCGCAGTTGGGTGTTCCAACAGGACAATGACCCCAAACACACGTCAAAAGTGGTAAAGGAATGTCTAAATCAGGCTAGAATGAAGGTTTTAGAATGGCCTTCCCAAAGTCCTGACTTAAACGTGTGGACAATGCTGAAGAAACAAGCCCATGTCAGAAAACCAACAAATTTAGGGGAACTGCACCAATTTTGAGTGGTCAAAAATTCAACCAGAAGCTTGTGGATGGCTACCAAAAGCGCCTTATTGCAGTGAAACTTGCCAAGGGAAATGTAACCAAATATTAACATTGCTGTATGTATACTTTTGACCCAGCAGATTTGGTCACATTTTCAGTAGACCCATAATAAATTCATAAAAGAACCAAACTTCATGAATGTTTTTTGTGACCAACAAGTATGTGCTCCAATCACTCTATCACAAAAAAATAAGAGTTGTAGAAATGATTGGAAACTCAAGACAGCCATGACATTAAGTGTATGTAAACTTTTGACCACGACTGTATATACACAGCCCGGCCCCCGGCCAAATTGTTTTAACCCAATGTGGCCGGAGTGAAAAAGCTTGGGCACCCCTGGCCTAGCATGTTTACCTTTCATAAATGACTTTACTAAAATAGAAAAAAACGTTGTGTGTTTATTGAAGGACATTTAGAGGTGAACTGGCTGTCCATCTTTGCACTGCAGACAAATTCTCGTAATGGAGCACTTATATTGGAGATGTTAGATTTTGTTTTGCTGATAGAACAGATTACTAACAAAAACCGTTGTCGCGATGTACCCCACCAAAGGTGGAAAATTGTGTTTTATACAGAAAAAGGCGGGAGAAGTTAAAGTTAAAGTACCAATGATTGACACACACACACACTAGGTGTGGCAAAATTTGTCCTCTGCATTTGACCCATCACCCTTGATCACCCCCTGGGAGGTGAGGGGAGCAGTGGGCAGCAGCGGTGCCGCGACCGGGAATCATTTTTGGTGATTTAACCCCCAATTCCAACCCTTGATGCTGAGTGCCAAGCAGGGAGGTAATGGGTCCCATTTTTATAGTCTTTGGTATGACTCGGCCGGGGTTTGAACTCACAACCTTCCGATCTCAGGGCGGACACTCTAACCACTAGACCACTGAGTAGTGAAGTAATGAAAGCCGCTGATACGGCTTTCTTTCCAACTCGTAACAGGAATATTTGGGGCAGTGGTTCTTAACCTGGGTTCGATGGAACCCTAGGGGTTCGGTGAGTCGGCCTCAGGGGTTCGGCGGAGGTCAAGACACACCCGACTCATCGTGTAAATACAAACTTCTCCCTTTTTACGGATACGGCAACAGCTGACTGATTTGCAGGTGTGTAATTTGTTGTGAGTCTATGCACTGTGTTGGTTTTGTTGTTTGAACAAGGTGATGTTCATGCACGGTTCATTTTGTGCACCAGTAAAAAAGCATGGTAACACTTTAGTATGGGGAGTATATTCACCATTAATTAGTTGCTTATTAACATGCAAATTAGTAACATATTGGCTCTTTACTAGTCATTATTAAGTACTTATTAATGCCTTATTCGGCATGGCCTTATTATAACCCTAACCTCTAACCCTACTTGCCAACCCTCCCGATTTTCCCGGGAGACTCCTGAATTTCAGTGCCCCTCCCATAAATCTCCCGGGGCAACCATTCTCCTGAAATTCTCCCGATTTCCACCCGGACAACAATATTGGGGCCTTAAAGGCACTGTCTGTAGCGTACTCTACAACCTGTCTTCACGTCCGCTGTTCCTCCAAACAAACAGTCACACAATATTTGCGGCCTTTACACACACTTAAGTGAATGCAACGCATACTTGATCAACAAACATACAGGTCACACTGAGGGTGGCCGTATAAACAACTTGAACACTGTTACAAATATGCGCCACACTGTGAACCCACACCAAACAGGAATGACAAACACATTTCGGGAGAACGTCCGCACCGTAACACAACGTAAACACAACAGAACAAATACCCAGAACCCCTTGCAGCAAACCCCCCCCCCCCCCCCCCCATCTCTCGAATTCAGAGGTCTCAAGATTGGCAAGTATGCCCTAACCCTAACCAAATAACTCTAAATTAAGTCTTTATTACTTAGAATATGTTCCCCATACTAAAGTGTTACCAAAAACATATAACTTTGTCTTGAATTTGAAAAAAATAAAATAAAAAAATAATTTTCCACTAAAGAAGGGTTCGGTGAATGCGCATATGAAACTGGTGGGGTTCGATATGTCCAACAAGGTTAAGAACCACTGGTTTGGGGTGATAGTTGGATCAAAAGTGCAATCGTACCATAAAAAGTTAAGCACGGCCACAGCGGCGTGACCTTTGTCATCACTTTGGGTGTGCAGCGTGCGTGAGACACTCCACGGACATTCTGTCCCAGTGTCTATTAGCCACATTGGCAGCTTGGCCAGCACATTTGTGTCGCTGGAATAACCTGCACTGTAGCGCCCGGCGGCCTGCGCTGAGAGTATATCGTGCGCTGATTGGAAGCGGGCGAGCATGAAATGGAAGTCACGTTAATATTGATCCGAGTGTTTAACGGGGTGTTTTACCTCCGGGCTGTCCTTGCTGTCCACAAGCAGGTGAGAGGACGGCTGATTGCTGCGTATGGACACATTGTTCTCTGCTGGGGAAGTGATGATTGTGTGAATGCTCCAAAGCATCTACACCAAAATGCATCTATTTTTTATTATTGTTCAACTTCAACTTATTATTATTCTTCTCCAGATTTTACTTGACAAATTCCAAAAATTCCCAGATTTCCCAGAATTCCAGCCTTTCCGGGACATTTTTCCCATTCAAAATGAATTTTTTCAAACATCCACCATTTGCACATTTTTCATCCTATTTAAACCATTCTACCTTCAACACATTCCACCATTCTGGAAATTCAAAAATTCCTTTTTTTTAAAAGTTACAAAAAAAATTCCAGGATTTTCCAGAATTCTTGCTTTTCCAAAGCCCTATTTCCACCCTTTTGTCTGGCGACTACTCCTTCCACATTTTTCAACGCATTTCAACCGTTCCACCGTCAAAACATTCCTCTTAAACAGGACATAAAATGAAGTTGTTTTTTGAACTGAAAAAATTCCCGGTTTTCTCGAAATTCCAGGAATTCCGTAATACCATTTCTCATTTCAACATGTTATTACTAGGGATGTCCGATAATGGCTTTTTGTCGATATCCGATATTCCGATATTGTCCAACTCTTTAATTACCGATACCGATATCAACCGATAAAGATATCAATTGATATATACAGTCATGGAATTAACACATTATTATGCCTAATAGATAATGTACTTTAAAAAAAAAAATTATAAAATAAAATAAGATAAATAAATTAAAAACATTTTCTTGAATAAAAAAGAAAGTAAAACAGTATAAAAACAGTTACATAGAAACTAGTAATTAATGAAAATGAGTAAAATTAACTGTTAAAGGTTAGTACTATTAGTGGACCAGCAGCACGCACAATCATGTGTGCTTACGGACTGTATCCCTTGCAGACTGTATTGATATATATTGATATATAATGTAGGAACCAGAATATTAATAACAGAAAGAAACAACCCTTTTGTGTGATAAGTGTGAATGGGGGAGGGTGTTTTTTTGGGTTGGTGCACTAATTGTAAGTGTATCTTGTGTTTTTTATGTGGATTTAATAAAAAAAACAATATCTATAATTAAAAAAAAAAAAACAATACCGATAATTTCCGATATTACATTTTAACGCATTTATCGGCCGATATTATCGGACATATCTAGTTATTACTATAACATTTTTCCACTGATTTGAAGAATTTGAACACCAATCATTTCAATTCATTTAGACCATTCAAGTTTTTTACCATTTAAAAAAAAAAAAAAAAAAATCCCACTTTTCCCCAAATTCCCAATTTTTTCTGAAATTCCCATTGAAATGAATGGGACATTCTTTAAAGTTCCACAAATTCCACACTTTTCATCTGATTCAAACTGTTCCAACTTCAAAATACTCAGCCTGTTCAGGAATACTAAAAAAAAAATCCCAGATTTCCAATAATTCCTTCTTTTTTGGGGGGGCATTTTCCCCATTCAAAATTGGCAATTTTTCAAACATCCACCATTTGCACATTTTTCAACCTATTTAAACCATTCTACCTTCAACACATTCCACCATTCTGGAAATTCAAAAATTCCTTTTTTTTAAAAGTTACAAAAAAAATTCCAGGATTTTTCAGAATTCTTGCTTTTCCAAAGCCCTATTTCCACCCTTTTGTCTGGCGACTACTCCTTCCACATTTTTTAACGAATTTCAACTGTTCCACCGTCAAAACATTCCTCTTAAACAGGACATAAAATGAAGTTGTTTTTTGAACTGAAAAAATTCCCGGTTTTCTCGAAATTCCAGGAATTCCGTAATACCATTTCTCATTTCAATATGTTATTACTAGGGATGTCCGATAATGGCTTTTTGTCGATATACGATATTCCGATATTGTCCAACTCTTTAATTACCGATACCAATATCAACCGATACCGATATCAACTGATGTATACAGTCGTGGAATTAACACATTATTATGCCTAATTTGGACAACCAGGTATGGTGAAGATAAGGTACTTTTAAAAAAAAATATTAATAAAATAAGTTAAATAAATTAAAAAAAAATTATTGAATAAAAAAGAAAATAAAACAATATAAAAACAGTTACATAGAAACTAGTAATTAATGAAAATTAGTAAAAATAACTGTTAAAGGTTAGTACTATTAGTGGACCAGCAGCACGCACAATCGTGTGCTTACGGACTGTATCCCTTGCAGACTGTATTGATATATATTGATATATAATGTAGGAACCAGAATATTAATAACAGAAAGAAACAACCCTTTTGTGTGTATGAGTGTAAATGGGGGAGGGAGGTTTTTTGGGTTGGTGCACTAATTGTAAGTGTATCTTGTGTTTTTTATGTTGATTTAATAAAAAATAAAAAACAATAAAAATAAAAAAACGATACCGATAATTAAAAAAAAACGATACCGATAATTTCCGATACTACATTTTAACGCATTTATCGGCCGATATTATCGAACATCTCTAGTTATTACTATAACTTTTTTCACCAACCATTTCAACTCATTTAGACCATTCAAGTTTTTTACCATTTTTAAAAAAAATCCCGCTTTTCCCGAAATTCCCAATTTTTTCTGAAATCCCCATTGAAATGAATGGGACATTCTTCAAAGTTCCACAACTTCCACATTTTTCATCTGATTCTGTCATGTCTGTGTGATCATGTTTTGTTTTAGTCATGTTCTGATTTGTTTTTGGACTTTTTGTGCACTTTTGTTTGTTTTGTCACCAGAGCAACCATTAGTTTCACCTGGTTCACATCCTCATGTCACGCACCTGTCTCACGTTTTCACATTTTGCGTCACGCACCTGCTGTCACTACTCATGTCACTATTATTTAAGCTCACAGTTGCCAGGCTGTCTTCCTGGCGACATCACCCTCTACACACCCTTGTTATTCATGCTTCATGCCATACCACAGTAAGTGTTTTTGTTTTGTGTTCTTAGTTAATTGCCTTTGTGCTAGTCTTTTGTTTTCATAGCCAAGTTTTTTTTTTTTACCTCCGCTGTGAGCGCCTTTGGTTTATACCTTTTTGAGCTTTTTGAGTTAAAATATTAAACATGTCCTTACCTTCACGCCATGTCCGGTCCAAATCATTTGCACCATGGGAAAACAAACCACGCCAAAGTCCAAGTCTTGACAGATTCAAACTGTTCCAACTTCAAAATACTCAGCCTGTTCAGGAATACTAAAAAAAAATTCCCAGATTTTTTGGGGGGGCATTTTCCCTATTCAAAATGAATTGGCTATTTTTCAAACTTCCACAGTCCCCACATTCTTAAACCCATTCAAATTCCCAGATTTCCCAGAATTCCAGGTTTTCGGGACATTTTTCCCCATTCAAAATGAATTGGCTATTTTTCAAACTTCCACCATTTCCACACTTTTCAAGCTATTAAATCCACTGCACCTTGAACACATTCCACCATTCTGGAAGTTCAAACTATCATTTTTCCAAGTTCAAAAATATAAAGGATTTCCCAGAATTCCTGGTTTTCCAAAGCCCTATTTCCACCCTTTTTTCTGGCGACCACTCTTCCCACATTTTTCAACCCACTTCAACCGTTCCACCATCAAAACATTCCTCTTAATCAGGACAAAAAACAAAGTTGTTTTTTGAACAGTAAAGATTCCCGTTATTTCCAAAATTCCAGGAATTCCGTAATACTATTTCTCTATTAAAAATGTTACTACTTCAATAATTTCTCGACCGGTTTGAAAAATTCCAACACCAACCATTATCTTTTATTTCCTAGACGCCTGTTTTCATTATTGAAGGCTGACATGCACAGCTGAAATGCGTCCGTGGTTGATTGTGCCAATTTGTGAATGATGTCTGCCACATCATTCACAACATACAAAATATTTAGCATTTTCCAAAAAATGCACGCTTTCCCCGAAATTCCCAAATTTCCGTGAAATTCCCATTGAAATGAATGGGACATTTTTCCAATGTTCCTCAACTCCCACATTTTTAATCCAATTCAAAACGTTCCAACTTCAAAATACTCAGCCTGTTCAGGAATACTAAAAAAAAATTCCCAGATTTCCAATAATTCCTTCTTTTTTTGGGGGACATTTTCCCCACTCAAAATGAATTGGCTATTTTTCAAACTTCCACAATCCCCACATTCTTCAACCCATTCAAACCATTCCACCTTTAACACATTGCACTATTTTGGAAATTCAAACTATCCTTTTTCCAAGTTAAAAAAAATTACAGATTTTCCCGAAATTTACGACTTCAACATTTCTTGCCCGATTCTAACACCAACCAATTCAGCTCATTTAGGACATTAATGCTCCTAATCATTTTCCAAAAATCCCGCTTTTCACAAAATTCAACATCTAAACCATTCCAACATTCAAACTAATCTTACATTCGTACTACATTCTGTCAGTGTTTCAGTTCAACTTCAGAATTGGAGCATTCACATGCAATTCCTTAAGGAATTGCCTCTTCTAATTATTATTCCTCTTCTTCTTCAGATTTTGGTGTGCTCTACCTTCCACATTTTTCACCCGATTCAAACCGTTCTAACTTCAAACTGTTCATCCTATTCGGGAATTGCGGGCTTTCCCTTGACAAATTCCAAAAAGTCCCAGATTTCCCAGAATTCCAGGTTTTCAGGACATTTTTCCCCCTTCAAAATGAATTGGCCATTTTTCAAACTTCCACCATTTCCACACTTTTCAAGCTATTAAATCCATTCCACCTTGAACACATTCCACCATTCTGGAAGTTCAAACTATCATTTTCCCAAGTTTAAAAAAATTGTAGGATTTCCCAGAATTCCTGGTTTTCCAAAGCCCTATTTCCACCCTTTTTTCTGGCGACTACTCTTGCCACATTTTTCAACCCACTTCAACCGTTCCACCGTCAAAACATTCCTCTTAATCAGGTCAAAAAACAAAGTTGTTCCCGTTATTTCAAAAATTCCACGAATTCCGTAATACTATTTCTTTATTAAAAATGTTACTACTTCAACATTTCTCGACCGATTTGAAAAATTCTTCTTCAGGTTTTGGCGCGCTCTACCTTCCACATTTTTCACCCGATTCAAACCGTTCTAACTTCAAACTGTTCAGCCTATTCGGGAATCGCGGGCTTTCCCTTGACAAATTCCAAAAATTCCCAGATTTCCCAGAATTCCAGGTTTTCAGGTCATTTTTCCCCATTCAAAATGAATTGGCCATTTTTCAAACTTCCACCATTTCCACACTTTTCAAGCTATTAAATCCATTCCACCTTGAACACATTCCACCATTCTGGAAGTTCAAACTATCATTTTTCCAAGTTCAAAAAAATTGCAGGATTTCCCAGAATTCCTGGTTTTCCAAAGCCCTATTTTCACCCTTTTTTCTGGCGACCACTCTTCCCACATTTTTCAACCCATTTCAACCGTTCCACCGTCAAAACATTCCTCTTAATCAGGACAAAAAACGAAGTTGTTCCCGTTATTTCCAAAATTCCAGGAATTCCGTAATACTATTTCTCTATTAAAAATGTTACTACTTCAACATTTCTCGACCGATTTGAAAAATTCTTCTTCAGATTTTGGCGCGCTCTACCTTCCACATTTTTCACCCGATTCAAACCGTTCTAACTTCAAACTGTTCATCCTATTGGGGAATCGCGGGCTTTCCCTTGACAAATTCCAAAAATTCCCAGATTTCCCAGAATTTCAGGTTTTCGGGCCATTTTTCCCCATTCAAAATGAATTGGCCATTTTTCAAACTTCCACCATTTCCACACTTTTCAAGCTATTAAATCCATTCCACCTTGAACACATTCCACCATTCTGGAAGTTCAAACTATCATTTTCCCAAGTTTAAAAAAATTGCAGGATTTCCCAGAATTCCTGGTTTTCCAAAGCCCTATTTCCACCCTTTTTTCTGGCGACCACTCTTCCCACATTTTTCAACCCACTTCAACCGTTCCACCGTCAAAACATTCCTCTTAATCAGGACAAAAAATGAAGTTGTTCCCGTTATTTCCAAAATTCCAGGAATTCCGTAATACTATTTCTTTATTAAAAATGTTACTACTTCAACATTTCTCGACCGATTTGAAAAATTCTTCTTCAGATTTTGGCGCGCTCTACCTTCCACATTTTTCACCCGATTCAAACCGTTCTAACTTCAAACTGTTCAGCCTATTCGGGAATCGCGGGCTTTCTCTTGACAAATTCCAAAAATTCCCAGATTTCCCAGAATTCCAGGTTTTCGGGCCATTTTTCCCCATTTAAATGAATTGGCCATTTTTCAAAAAACGAAGTTGTTCCCGTTATTTCCAAAATTCCAGGAATTCCGTAATGCTATTTCTCTATTAAAAATGTTACTACTTCAACATTTCTCGACCGATTTGAAAAATTCCAACACCAACCATTGTGTTTTATTTCCTAAACGCCTGTTTTCATTATTGAAGGCTGACATGCACAGCTGAAATGCGTCCGTGGTTGATTGCGCCAATTTGTGAATGATGTCTGCCACATCATTCACAACATATATTAGTAAGCATTTTCCAAAAAAATGCCCGCTTCCCCCAAAATTCCCAAATTTCCGTGAAATTCCCATTGAAATGAATGGGACATTTTTCCAATGTTCCTCAACTCCCACATTTTTAATCCAATTCAAAACATTCCAACTTCAAAATATTCAGCCTGTCCAGGAACTGTGTGCTCTACTTCAACAATTGGTCATTTTGAAGTTCAACTTCTGCATTGGAGCATTCACACGCAATTCAGGAATTGCTCATCTAGTATGTAATAACCTTTAATCACAATTTGATTTTGGGGCTTCCGGCATTAGTCCCGTCAGAAGTGTGCGTGATAATTATCCCGCGACTTCTGGCAGACATGCGCGGGTTATTGAATGAAGAAAGCGGAAGCGTCTGCTCTGTGTAAAAGCTCCCAAATCAAAGTTACAATGTTTACCGTCGCCGCTCAGAAAAGCTTGGCGTGGCAGGAAGCTTGAGGCTGCTCTCACTCCTTGGCAGATATCTAGGAGACATTAGACAGAATAGCCTCTCTGCGGAATGCGGCTGCGTGGGAGCCAAAGAGATGTATTTGATATTTAAGACGTTCTATAGCGCCCGCATTCCATAAGACGCTGCCGGAGCGGTCGCACGGATCGGCGACGCTGCGAGAGATCCACCGGTGAGCGATGTGCGTTATTTACACTTCTGACAGCGCCAGACATGAAACAGAATAATCACTGCTCAAGCTCCGCAAAGTTAAAATGCTTTTTTCACTTGCCTTTGAGGTCAAGATGGCTGTTTGTGTATACTAACTGTACTTGAAATGTGTGCAATGTTCTCTGGCCTAATGCTTGCATGCACAGGAAATGAAAGCATATCAACTTGATAGGATGTTATTTTAAAGCCCTTTTAAGTTTGATCTGTTCCACACTTACTGCTAAAAACACTGTGGTTATTATTCTCACTCTCAATCAGCAATGTTAGTGCTGTATCGTCCTGTTTTTCAAACCGAAAACAGTTGCTGTTCCATGCAGCTGATAACGTTGCTGATTGAGAGTGAGAATAATAACCATAGTAAAGGATATCACCACATGGGCTCAGGAAGACTTCAGAAACCCACTGTCAGTAACTACAGTTGGTCGCTACATATCTAAGATGTAGCGACCAACTGAAGAAGAATGCTGGCCTTCCAGGTGGCTTATAAGGTTCCATGTGTTGATGCTAGAGATGTCCGATAATGGCTTTTTTGCCTATATCCGATGTTCCGAATTTGTCCAACTCTTAATTACCGATTCCGATATCAACCGATACCGTCAGTCGTGGAATTAACACATTATTATGCCTAATTTTGTTGTGATGCCTCGCTGGATGCATTAAACCAGTGTTTTTCAACCACTGTGCCGCGGCACACTAGTGTGCCATGAGATACAGTCTGGTGTGCCGTGGGAGATTATCTAATTTCACCTATTTCGGTTAAAAATATTTTTTTGCAAACCAGTAATTATAGCATACTTGCCAACCCTCCCGAATTTTCCGGGAGACTCCCGAAATTCAGCGCCTCACCCGAAAACCTCCCCGGACAAATATTCTCCCGAAAATCTCCCGATTTTCAGCCGGAGCTGGAGGCCACGCCCCCTCCAGGTCCTTGCGGACCTGAGTGAGGACAGCCTTTTTTCAAGACGGGAGGACAACACCGTGACAAGAACTAAATCATCCAGACTAGGGATACATTGTATTATTATGTTTATCTTACCTAAAAATAAATATATTTATTAATTTAAAAAATAAATAAATGTTTACTATATTTTGCTAAAAACATCAAAATTAATTGTATTTTTATTTGTATTTTTTCTAACTCCTTATTACATCCAGCCATAGAATAATACATTCAAATAAACATATTTGAAATAATTAATTTTAAATTATCATAATAATTCATTTAAAATGACCATATTTAATTATTAAAATAATTGCTTGTTTATCAACAACTTTAGCATTTTATTCATTACATTTTGAAGCTCTCAGAAGCCAAATTATGTTATATTCCTTAATATTTATTTATGCAAGTTTGAAGTATCAATTATCTAAACACAGTTTTGTTTGCATATTTTCAGGATGTGTATATATATATATATATATATATATATATATGTATATATATATATATATATATATATGTATATATATATATATATATATATATATATATATATATATATAGCTAGAATTCACTGAAAGTCAAGTCTTTATTTTATTTATATATATATATATATATATATATATATATATATATATATATATATATATATATATATATATATATATATATATATGAAATACTTGACTTGGTGAATTCTAGCTGTCAATATACTCCTCCCCGGCCACGCCCCCCACCTCCCGAAATCGGAGGTCTCAAGGTTGGCAAGTATGAATTATAGTCTGCAAATGATGTGTTGTTGTTGAGTGTCGGTGCTGTCTAGAGCTCGGAAGAGTAACCGTGTAATACTCCTCCATATCAGTAGGTGGCAGCCGGTAGCTAATTGCTTTGTAGATGTCGGAAACAGCGGCAGGCAGCGTGCAGGTAAAAAGGCGTCTTAATGCGTAAACCAAAAATAGACAAAAGGTGAGTGCTCCTAAGAAAAGGCACTGAAGCTTAGGGAAGGCTATGCAGAAGGAAACTAAAACTGAACAGGCTACAAAGTAAACAAAAACAGAATGCTGGATGACAGCCAAGACTTACTGTGGAGCAAAGACGGCGTCCACAATGTACATCCGGACATGACATGACAATCAACAATGTCCCCACAAAGAAGGATAAAAACAACTGAAATATTCTTGATTGCTAAAACAAAGTAGATGCGGGAAATATAAGACATGAAACTGCTACAGGAAAATACCAAAAAAGGAGAAAAAGCCACCAAAATAGGAGCGCAAGACAACAACTAAAACACTACACACAGGAAAACAGCAAAAACCTCCAAATAAGTCACGGCGTGATGTGACAGGTGGTGACAGTACACTTACTTTGAGACAAGAGCTATAGTGATGCATGCTTGGTTATGGTTTAAAGTCATATCCAACAATTGCGACAACGACTTTTTACTGTCAACTGAGTTTAGTTTTTTAATGATTTCTGCTGGTGGTGTGCCTCCGCATTTTTTCAACGCAAAAAATGTGCCTTGGCTCAAAAAAGGTTGAAAAACACTGCATTAAACAATGTAACAAGGTTTTCCAAAATAAATCAACTCAATTATGGGAAAAAAAAATGCCAACATGGCACTGCCATATTTATTATTGAAGTCACAAAGTGCATTATTTTTTTTAACATGCCTCAAAACAGCAGCTTGGAATTTGGGACATGCTCTCCCTGAGAGAGCATGAGGAGGTTGAGGTGGGCGGTGTTGGGGGGGGTGTTGAGGTGGGGAGGGGTAGCGGGTAGCGGGGGGTGTATATTGTAGCGTCCCAGAAGAGTTAGTGCTGCAAGGGGTTCTGGGTATTTGTTCTGTTTTGTTTATGTTCTGTACTTCTCCCTACGTCCGTGTACACAGCGGCGTTTTAAAAAGTCATGAATTTTACTTTTTTAAACCGATACCGATAATTTTGAAACCGATACCGATAATTTCCGATATTACATTTTAAAACATTTATCGGCCGATAATATCGGCAGTCCGATATTATCGGACATCCCTAGTTGATGCCTAAGGTGACCGATTAAGGTTCAATATGTTGAAGTTGTCACGATGCTGAAGAGTTTCAATGCATTGGAGCTGTTGCAACGCCAGTGTTTCATGCAGCTGATAAGGTTAGATGCGTTGCTGCCGTATCGATGCTGGTGTTTTAGGTGTTGTGCTGAAGTTGCTGATGAGGTTCGATGAGTTGAAGCTGTCGCAACAACGGTGTTGTTTCATGCAGCTGATATTAGATGCGTTGAAGCTCTTGCAATGCTGGCGTTTCATGCAGATGATAATGTTTAATGTGTTGTAGCTGTAGCGATTCTGGCGTTTCAGGTAACCAATTCAGGTTTGATGAGTAGAAGTTTCCCCAATGTTGGCGGTTCAAGTTGCTGATGAGGTTCAAAGCATTGGAGCTGTTTCCACGCCGGTGTTTCATGCAGCTGATAAGGTTCGATGTGTTGAAACCGTAGCAATGCTGGCATTTTAAAGGTGACGTATTAAGGTTCGATATGTAAAAGTTGCTGCGATGCTGGCGATTCAAGTTGCTGATGAGGTTTGATGCGTTAGAGCTGTCGCAACGCAGGTGTTTCATGCAGCTGTTAAGGCTCGATGAGTTGCAGCTGTATCGATGTTGGTGTTTCTTAATTAAGGTTCGATGTGTTGAAGCTGTTGCAATGCTGGCGTTTCCTGCTGTTGATAAGGTTTATTGTGTTGTAGCTGTAGCGATTCCAGCGTTTCAGGTAACCAATTCAGGTTTGATGAGTAGAAGTTTCCCCAATGCTGGCGTTTCAGGTTGAATGATGAGGTTCAAAGCGTTGGAGCTGTTTCCACGCCGCTGTTTCATGCAGCTGATAAGGTTCGATGTGTTGAAACCGTAGCAATGCTGGCATTTTAAAGGTAACGTACTAAGGTTCGATGTGTAAAAGTTGCTGCGATGCTGGCGGTTCAAGTTGCTGATAAGGTTTGATATGTTAGAGCTGTCGCAACGCTGGTGTGTCTGTATACATTTTTGTTTTATTATTAATTTTGGCCAAAGGGAGCACATTTCAATTTCTTACACACACTTGTTATTTCATATGTTGACCAGAGGGGGTGCACTTCAAATTTTCACACACACTTGTTATTTCATATGTTGACCAGAGAGGGAGCACTTCAAATGTTCACACACGCTTGTTAATACATATGTTGACCAGAGGGGGAGCACTTTTACAACTGACAAACAGTCAATTTGAAAAATCCCTCCTTTTTGGGCCCACCCTCATTTTGATAGATATCACCACCAGGGGTGCAAATGAGACATTCTCTATTAGATGCAATGGTTTTCCTTATTGGGACCATGATTTATGTCCTAAATTGTTCACCGGTCCTCATATGGAAGGTACTTTTTCTTGTTGATGTCTCAAGAGGCCTCCAAAAAATGTCTACCTTTTTAGGACCACCCAGTCTAGATATATCAATATTTTATTTACAATATTAATAATATATACTGTACATACTATGCAAATATAAAAATTTAAGGTTTTAGTAAAAAAATCAAAAAAAAATCTGAATTGTTTTGTTTGTAATTGGTTTTTAATCTTCATTATTTACTTCAATTTATTACAGTATGTCTCTATATACATATTTATTTTGATTTTTTTTTTTAATTAATTTTGGCCAAAGGGGGCGCATTTCAATTTCTGACACATTCTTGTTATTGCATATGTTGACCAGAGGGGGAGCACTTTTAAAACCGACACACAGTCAATTTGAAAACCCCCTCCTTTTTGGGCCCACCTTCATTTTGATAGATATCACCACCAGGGGTGCAAATGAGACATTCTCTATTAGATGCAATGGTTCTCCTTATTGGGACCATGATTTATGTCCTAACTTGTTCACCGGTCCTCATATGGAAGGTACTTTTCCTTGTTGATGTCTCAAGAGGCCTCCAAAAAATGTCTACCTCTTTAGGACCACCCTTTCTAGATATATAAATATTTTATTTACAATATTAATAATATATACTGTACATACTATGCAAATATAAAAATGTAAGGTTTTAGTTAAAAAAAATAAAAAATCTGAATTTTTTGTTTCTAATTGGTTTTTAATCTTCATTATTTACTTCAAGTTATTACAGTATGTCTCTATATACATATTTATTTTGATTTTTTTTAATTAATTTTGGCCAAAGGGGGCGCATTTCAATTTCTGACACACACTTGTTATTACATATGTTGACCAGAGAGGGAGCACTTCAAATTTTCACACACACTTTTTATTTCATATGTTGACCAGAGGGGGAGCACTTTTAAAACCGACACACAGTCAATTTGAAACATCCCTTCTTTTTGGGCCCGCCCTCATTTTGATAGATATCACCACCAGGGGTGCAAATGAGACATTCTCTATTAGATGCAATGGTTTTCCATATTGGGACCATGATTTATGTCCTAAATTGTTCACCGGTCCTCATATGGAAGGTACTTTTCCTTGTTGATGTCTCAAGAGGCCTCCAAAAAACTTCTACCTCTTTAGGACCACCCTTTCTAGATTTTATTTACAATATTAATAATATATACATACGATGCAAATATAAAAATGTAAGGTTTTAGTAAAAAAATAAAATAAAATAAAAAGATATCACCACCAGGGGTGCAAATGAGACATTCTCTATTAGATGCAATGGTTTTCCTTATTGGGACCATGATTTATGTCCGAAATTGCTCACCGGTCCTCATATGGAAGGTACTTTTCCTTGTTGATGTCTCAAGAAGGGTAGAAATACAAGAACACACACCACACACAGCCCTTGATTCCTGTGCTTTTGCAAGAATTAGCTTGGTTTATTTGGTCTAGTCAAGCCTGTGCAAATGTGCCAATCACAACATCAGCACTTCTGCTGGCCTTTTCGCTCGTCAGCTTTTCAGCACGACGCTTTACACAATTACCGCTGCCCTTTGATCTCGCAGCCGTTAGCTCCGCAGACATGAGGCAGAGCAGGAAACTTCTTCTAAGTAGCCGTTCTGACAAGAGTCCAACGTGACCTCCGCTCGACAAGCTCCACGGGGAGAAGTCTGCTGAGAGGCAGGTGTCGCCCACTGCCGTTATTCATGAGGCAGACATTTGCATTGCGAGACCCCCCCTCTCGTTTGTACCGGAGGAAGACATCTTCTCCATTGCACTGCAGTCAGATGATGAAGAAGAAGTAGTCCTGGTGCAAGCACAACATAATTGTGCTGTCTGTTCAGCGTTGCTCTTGTCACACGTCTCCAAAAGCGGCTCACGTCGCTAATCGACGACGAGCCGGAGATGCAACGCAACCCAGCCCCCTCCCCCCCCTCGCAAGTCTTCTGTTGGTCTTTCATTGTTGACCTTGTCTGGAAATAAAGGCTGATATACCTCTGATGTTCAAAATGTCTTCAGTCAGCAACTTTTATATGGTATGGCACCGGCAAGCGCGTTTATGTTGTGTAGAACGCTTAGAGGCTGTCAGTGTGCTTTATTTCTGCACGGACAAGCAGTGTTGCTTTAAACAAGTGAAGAATCAGCAGTTTATGCAGTGATTAACTGGACATGTGTGTCAAAGTGGCCTTGTCATGTTCTGCATAATAACATAGTAGGGAATTGCAATGGACAGTTATTCAAACACTCTACAGCAGGGATCCCCAACCACCGGTACGGGGACCGTCACCGGTACGGGGACCGTCACCGGTACGGGGACCGTCACCGGTACGGGGACCGCCACCGGTACGGGGACCGGCACCGGTACGGGGACCGGCACCGGTACGGGGACCGGCACGGGGACCGACACCGGTCCGTGACATGTTTGCTACCGGGCCGCACAGAGACATTAAATAATTTATAACACACCGCATTTCCTTAAACTTAACTTTGGCCAGTCACACCAGACACATCAATAAGCTTGATTGATTGATTGTACAGTACATATTCCGTACAATTGACCACTAAAACGGAATCCATCCTGTTTGGGTCCCACATCAACCTTAAAGGGGAACATTATCACAATTTCAGAAGGGTTAAAACCATTAAAAATCAGTTCCCAGTGGCTTATTTTATTTTTCGAAGTTTTTTTCAAAATTTTACCCATCACGCAATATCCCTAAAAAAAGCTTCAAAGTGCCTGATTTTAACCATCGTTATATACACCCGTCCATTTTCCTGTGACGTCACACAGTGATGCCAACACAAACAAACATGGCGGAAAGAACAGCAAGCTATAGCGACATTAGCTCGGATTCAGACTCGGATTTCAGCGGCTTAAGCGATTCAACAGATTACGCATGTATTGAAACGGATGGTTGTAGTGTGGAGGCAGGTAGCGAAAACGAAATTGAAGAAGAAACTGAAGCTATTGAGCCATATCGGTTTGAACCGTATGCAAGCGAAACCGACGAAAACGACACGACAGCCAGCGACACGGGAGAAAGCGAGGACGAATTCGGCGATCGCCTTCTAACCAACGATTGGTATGTGTTTGTTTGGCATTAAAGGAAACTAACAACTATGAACTAGGTTTACAGCATATGAAATACATTTGGCAACAACATGCACTTTGAGAGTGCAGACAGCCCAGTTTTCATCAATTAATATATTCTGTAGACATACGCTCATCCGCTATCTTTTCCTGAAAGCTGATCTGTCCAGTTTTGGAGTTGATGTCAGCAGGCCAGGGAAGCTAGGGTCGATATTCTTCTCTTGATCATCTTCGGTAGCATAAGGGACGGTGTGAGCCAAGACATCCAGGGGGTTTAGCTCGCTCGTCTGCGGGAACAAACTGCCGCCATTGCTTGCCGTACTACCGAGGTCCTTTGTCCCTGAATTGCTCACACACTCCGGCAGATTCAATGGGGGTCTGGCGGCAGATTTCTTTGACTTTATCGTTGGAAATGCATCTGCTTTGATTGTCGAAGGATATCCACACATTCTTGCCATCTCTGTCATAGCATAGCTTTCGTCTGTAAAGTGTGCGGAACAAACGTCCAATTTCTTGCCACTTTCGCATCTTTGGGCCACTGGTGCAACTTGAATCCGTCCCTGTTCGTGTTGTTACACCCTCCGACAACACACCGACGAGGCATGATGTCTCCAAGGTACGGAAAACAGTCGAAAAAACGGAAAATAACAGAGCTGATTTGACTCGGTGTTTTAGAAAATGGCGGACGTTGTGACGTCATCACTCCGAGAGCGAATAATAGAAAGGCGTTTAATTCGCCAAAATTCACCCATTTAGAGTTCGGAAATCAGTTAAAAAAATATATGGTCTTTTTTCTGCAACATCAAGGTATATATTGACGCTTACATAGGTCTGGTGATAATGTTCCCCTTTAAGAAAGTCAGTGACTTCACCATAAAAGTGGGTGACATTGTTATCACCAGGAAAGATGAGGTCACCTACCTAGGTTCCATTCTATAGGCTAATCTTTCCTGTGATAAAATGGCAACCAAGGTAATCAAAAAGGTCAACCAACGAATGAGATTTCTCTATAGAATCACCTCTCTGGTCAACAAAAGCACCATGAAGATTCTGGCGGGAACTCTCGTTCAACCCTTTTTCGATTACGCATGCACCTCCTGGTACCCTAGCACCTCCAAAACCCTCAAATCTAGACTCCAAACATCCCAGAACAAGCTAGTCAGATTACTTCTAGACCTCCACCCCAGATCCCACCTCACTCCTACCCACTTCTCCAAAGTGGGCTGGCTCAGGGCGGAGGACAGAGTAAAACAACTTGCACTGAGCCTAGTCTATAAAATCCGCTACACCTCCCTGATACCGAAGTACATGTCAAACTACTTCCTTAACGTAACTGACCGCCATAACCACAACACCAGGGGGAGCTCCACTAACCACGTTAAACCCAGATTCCGATCTAACAAAGGTCTTAACTCATTCTCTTTCTATGCCACATCAATGTGGAATGCGCTCCCAACAGGTATAAAAGAAAGGGCATCTCTATCCTCCTGCAAAACCGCAATAAAAGTACACCTCCAGGCAACTTCAACCCTAAACTAACACCCTCCCCGGATTGTTGTTAATAATCAAATGTAAACAATCAAATGCAGACATTTTTCTTATGCCTTCTGATCTCTCTCTCTCTCTCTCTCTCTCTCTATGTCCACTACTTGCTGTACATATCCTACCAAGTCAGACCTACACTGTTTCAATATCCATTTCTCTGTTCTCAGTTGTTGATGACTGATGATAACAACCAAACCTAAGCCCCCCCCCACACCCCGAATTGTATATAATGTAAATAATTCAATGTATATACCCTGATGATTATCTTGTGTGATGACTGTATTATGATAATAGTATACATGATAGTATATATCTGTATCATGAATCAATTTAAGTGGACGCCGACTTAAACAAGTTGAAAAACTTATTTGGGTGTTACCATTTAGTGGTCAATTGTACGGAATATGTACTTCACTGTGCAACCTACTAATAAAAGTCTCAATCAATCAGTCTCAAAATGGTAACACCCGAATAAGTTTTTCAACTTAATAATATTAGGGGTCCACGTTAATCAATTCATGGTAAATATTAGGGTTGTGGGGAAAAATCTATTCGAATTCGAATCGCGATTCTCACGTTGTGCGATTCAGAATCGATTCTCTTTTTTTTTTAAATTTATTATTTTTGTAATTATTTTTTTATTTTTTTCAAATTAATCAATCCAACAAAACAATACACAGCAATACCACAACAATGCAATCCAGTTCCAAAACCAAACCCGACCCAGCAACACTCAGAACTGCAATAAACAGAGCAATTGAGAGGAGACACAAACACGACACAGAACAAACCAAAAGTAGTGAAACAAAAATGAATATTATCAACAACAGTATCAATATTAGTTACAATTTCAACATAGCAGTGATTAAAAATCCCTCATTGACATTATCATTAGAGGGACGGCGTGGCGCAGTGGAAGAGTGGCCGCGCGTGACCCGAGGGTCCCTGGTTCAATCCCCACCTAGTACCAACCTCGTCATGTCCGTTGTGTCCTGAGCAAGACACTTCACCCTTGCTCCTGATGGGTGCTGGTAGCGCCTTGCATGGCAGCTCCCTCCATCAGTGTGTGAACGTGTGTGTGAATGGGTAAATGTGGAAGTAGTGTCAAAGCGCTTTGAGTACCTTGAAGGTAGAAAAGCGCTATACAAGTACAACCCATTTATCATTTATCATTTATAATCATTAGACATTTATAAAAATAAAAAAAAGAACAATAGTGTCACAGTGGCTTACACTTGCATCGCATCTCATAAGCTTGACAACACACTGTGTCCAATATTTTCACAAAGATAAAATAAGTCATATTTTTGGTTCATTTAATAGTTAAAACATATTTACATTATTGCAATCAGTTGATAAAACATTGTCCTTTACAATTATAAAAGCTTTTTACAAAAATCTACTACTCTGCTTGCATGTCAGCAGACTGGGGTAGATCCTGCTGAAATCCTATGTATTGAATGAATAGAGAATCGTTTTGAATCGGGAAAAAAAAAAAAGTTTTTGAATCGAGAATCGTGTTGAATTGAAAAAAAAATCGATTTTGAATCGAATCGTGACCCCAAGAATCGATATTGAATCGAATCGTGGGACACCCAAAGATTCAAAGCCCTAGTAAATATCATAGATGATCATAGATGTATTATACAACTCCTGATACGAAGTCGCCATTTGCTATATATTCTACATCTCTACAATGCACATTAATAAACATATAAAATGTAAAGGTGCCAAATCGAAGCCAAAAGCTAGGTTCCATTTAACTAGGTTGATGTCCTAAGATCAGGGCAGATCAGGAACAAAGTGACCATAGGAGTAAATTGCATAAGGAAGATGGAGAAGTGCTAAATTGTTGCATATAATAATTGTGCCGAAGGTAGAAAATAGACATCTTCTTTGGCCTCGTAAGTTAAAGTGCTGATATTATTGCACGTAGTCCTATTACAAAAGTAGTTAGCAATAACAGATGTATTTACGCATGGAAGATTGGACCAAAAAAAGCTAACATAAGTGTATCTACGTATGAAATATTGCAAATAAAAATCCACTGAAATATATTGGAACTAATAGCAAGTATTTCTAGCTTGATTATATATCCATGCTCTTCTATTTAAATGTGATGTATCACCTATAACCCATCAGATACTACAGTCATAAAAAAGCCTACTATGAGCTAAAATGAGTAAAAAGTCTATGGAGAGCTTTTTTGCAAAGGGAAAAGGCCAGGGGCTCCCACCAATTCCATTAATGAGTTTTTTCATGTATTCATTTTTCATGCACTTATTTGCTATATTTATCTGCCACACATGGAAGGCCGGTCGGTGAAAATAATGCCTACATTAAACCGGTCCCTGGTGCAAAATCGGTTGGGGACCCGTGCTCCACAGTACAAAAATGGTGGACTTACTGTGCTAAAAACATTTTTTTTTTGTGCAAACATGCTGTATTTTATCATAATTCCACATCAATTTGGCCCGATTCTTGTCATAACATAAAAAAATGGTAACATCAAAATATATGTTTAATTATTACTGATATTTTCTAATAAATTTAAATTGAAATGTACTTTTTTATTTTTTCACCGGCTCCTCCTAGCTGCCAAGCAATGTACTGACCCAGCCATTCGAACCGATACGGTAACAATTCTCGGTACCTGGGATTTGATGCCGGTACCAATTTTCGGTACTTCTTTTTGTGTTAAGAAATAGTATTTTTTTTTCATTTTAAAAAGTAATTTTTAATGCAAAATTTAAAAATGAGCTGATTGTAACTGCTATCTTGTTTCATTCATTATTATCATTTTATTATTTGCAATTATCCAAGATGTTAAATGACAGTAGTGTAAAGCCTACGGTGTGTGTTTTTGGTTTTTGTTGCGCCCTAAAAAGTATTAATACTGTAATATTGCACCATCTGTTTGATT
>NC_084564.2:13095000-13097500 GCF_033978685.3 Nerophis lumbriciformis | reverse complement strand
AGATAGGCTCCAGCCCCCCCCGCGACCCCAAAGGGAATAAGCGGTAGAAAATGGATGGATGGATGATAGCTTTCTCTTGCCCCATATGTCCCCAACGGCCGAATAGCTTTGCAAATAATAATGGCGTCTTTTGCCGAGACTCGTTCAGAAGTTGCATAGTCCATCTTCACGAAGGTATTGTCCTCTGGTTTATAAGTGAAACGTCCATGAAAAGTACTCTGATTACTTTGAATGATTAGTTCAAGTGTAGACAAAGATGACGATGTTGTGGCTGTCGTCACTCTTCACAAGAAGTGAATATTCAGTCAACGGCAGCTGCAGTTGCTCCTTCTGGACACACTGCCCCTTAGTGTTTAGGAAGAGAATTACAAGTCTGGCACCAGCCCCCACGGAGGAACTATAAATCAAACAAGGCGCCGTCGGAGGGGACGCTAGCTACGTGAGACGAGAGTATATTCCAGCCTTTAGTCTATACCAGGAGTCGGCAACCCGCGGCTCCGGAGCCGCTTGCGGCTCTTTGATCACTCTGATGCGGCTCAGCTGCATACTTGCCGACCCTCCCGATTTTCCCGGGAGATTTCCGGATTTCGGTGCCTCTCGCAGAAAACTCCCGGGATTAATATTCTCCGATTTTCACCCTAACAATAATAATAAGGGCGTGCCATGATGGTACAGCATTTAGCGCCCTCTACAATCTGTACAAACAGCGTGCCAGCCCAGCCTTTTGTTGTATGAGTCTTCTACTTGCACACGCAAGTGACAGCAAGGCATACTTGTTCAACAGCCACACAGGTTACACTGACGGTGGCCATATAAAACAACTTTAACACTCTTACTAATAATGCACCACACTTTGAACCAAAACCAAACAAGAATGACAAACACATTTCGGGAGAACATCTGCACCTTAACACAACATAAACACTACAGAACAAATACCCAGAATCCCATGCAGCCCTGACTCTTCCGGGCTACATTATACACCCCTGCTACCACCAAACCCCGCCCCCACCCCAACCCTGCTCCCCCACACATCAACCCCCCCGCCCCCCTCTGTGCGTCGGTTGAGGTGGGCAGGGTTTGGTAGCGGGGGTGTATAATGTAGCCCGGAAGAGTTAGGGCTGCATGGGATTCTGGGTATTTGTTCTGTTGTGTTTATGTTGTGTTACGGTGCAGATGTTCTCCCGAAATGTGTTTGTCATTCTTGCTTGGTGTGGGTTCACAGTGTGGCGCATTATTAGTAAGAGTGTTAAAGATTTTTATACCACCACCGTCAGTGTAACCTGTGTGGTTGTTGACCAAGTATGCCTTAAGCAAGCGGAAGCCCCATACAATGTGTGGCTGGGTCGGCACGCTGGTTGTAGTGGGCGCTAAATACTGTACCATCACGGCACGTTCGAGAGAATAGTTGCCCTAAAATTCGTAGTCTGCCGGAAAAACCGGGATGGTTGACAAGTATGACGCTGACAAGCACCATTCATTTAAAACTCGCGGGCCGCACTAACATTCAATTTTCATATTAAGGTGTGGGCCGCGTGTCTGAGACCCTTGGTTTATACATAGCACAAAGCAAAAAAAAAAACTTTGTATGCAGTGTTATTGCATTTTAAATTTCAAAAGATTTTTGTGGCTCCCATTGTTTTCTTTAATTTGTGAAACTGGTCAAAATGGCTCTTTGAGTGGTAAAGGTTGCCGACCCCTGGTCTATACCATGGGGTCGTTAATCCAAAACGTTGAAAGAGCCATATTGAACCAAAATTACAAAAAACTAATCTGTCTGGAAGCGCAAAAAATGAAAAGCCGTCTATAAGTCTTATAATGATGGCAACACATGACGTAAGTGTTTATACTAGCTATAATAGCCTACTATCAAAATGACTATGTGTCGCAGGCAATCTTCATTGACAGAAATGTTGAAATGTAATATTTATTCTACACATATTTACAACATCAGAAACCATTAGTAAATCAGAGGCTACTCAGAAGGTGAGATAACTCCTGGAAATGACAGACTTTTAAAGGCCAAATGTATAGATGTGTGTGTCCAAGTTCAAGGAAATGGCAGGCTGTCTTCTTTTAATAGATTTATTACAATCTTTGGAAAGCTCGATAATGTTTGCTGTGGTCTGGAATAACATGGCACACAGACAACTATCTGAAATGTGTCATGAGACATGCAAAACTAATTTATATACATCAAGGATAAAAGTAAAGGATATTAAATGAGCTCAGATTTACCTAAAAATGAGGCATAATGATGCAATGTGTACATACAGCTAGCCTAAATAGCATGTTAGCATTGATTAGTTTGCAGTCATGCAGTGACCAAATATGCCTGATTAGCACATCAACATCAACAAAGCGCACCTTTGTGCATTCACGCACAGTATAAAACTTTTGGTGGACAAAATGAGACAAAGGAGTGGAAGATTTTAAAAGGAAACAAACTGTTGCGTCACAGTCCACACTATGGTGAGATCAAGAACCGCCGAAATTCGTA
>NC_084564.2:13042500-13087500 GCF_033978685.3 Nerophis lumbriciformis | reverse complement strand
TCTTTATTTTTAAGTTATTGTGCCGTGATTTTACCAGTCCGGCCCAATTGGGAGTAGATTTTTCTCCATGTGGCCCCCCAATCTAAAATGACACCCCTGATTTATACAGTAAGGCAGGGGTCACCAACAGGTAGCCCGTAAGGACCAGATGAGTAGCCCGCTGGCCTGTTCTAAAAATAGCTCAAATAGCAGCACTTACCAGTGAGCTGCCTCTATTTTTAAAATTGTATTTATTTTCTAGCAAGCTGGTCTCGCTTTGCTCGACATTTTTAATTCTAAGAGAGACAAAAACTCAAATAGAATTTGAAAATCCAAGAAAATATTTTAAAGACTTGGTCTTCACTAACTGACAAAGAAACAGATAACAGATTTGGTGTCCAGTTCAAAGTGTGACATGATTTATTTAAAAATTTGAGAGTTGACTTTTGTATTTTACATGAGTTATTATTTGTACAAACATGGTGCAAAGTAATTCATGATTTGTTAAAAAATGTTAGTGGCTAGCTAGTTAAAATGGGATATTGTGATTTCACAAGACTGTCTTAGAAGTGATCATTTGAAAATGTTCAATTTGAAAAAATGTGCACTTAGAGAAAATATCAAAATAAAGCGTTGCATATTGATATTTATCTGTTTCTATGTATATTTATTGTGAGAAATCATTAAGATGATCAGTGTTTCCACAAAGATAAATATAATTAATTATTAATAATAACATAGAGTTAAAGGTAAATTGAGCAAATTGGCTATTTCTGGCTATTTATTTAAGTGTGTATCAAACTGGTAGCCCCTGCGATGAGGTGGCGACTTGTCCAGGGTGTACGCCGCCTTCCGCCCGATTGTAGCTGAGATAGGCTCCAGCGACCCCAAAGGGAATAAGCGGTAGAAAATGGATGGATGGAAACTGGTAGCCCTTCGCATTAATCAGTACCCAAGAAGTAGCTCTTGGTTTCAAAAAGGTTGGTGACCCCTGCAGTAAGGTAATGTATTCAAAGGTTCCACAAGCCAAAACAATTGATTTTATTTTATTTCTTTTTTACATTTAGAACATATTTTTTCTTGCAGTTTTTTTCAAAATTGCAATTTGCCTTCCCTCCTGCGGGGGCGCTGCGGCCTTCTCTCCACAATGTTTATTGTTAGCAGTGTTTTGTTGGTTTTTGGATCGCCCTGTACTTGCTTGGCTCCCATCTTATCATCGCCGACATGAACAGGCCTCATGAGAGATCCCAGACTTGATTCTTGTCAGCCAGCCAAACTCCGCCTCCTGCCAAGGGGAGGGGGCGGAGCCTGAGACGGCTGTAAACCCTTGGTTTGCCCTCTACAATGACGGAACCGCTGGCATTAGACGTTACCCTTTGTGTGCTCCCTCGTCTTCTTCGTGCAGCTGAAAACCAGCCCAGCCTTTACACGCCTCTTCACATATTCATATAATAATGCGTGGATGTATGATACCGGCTTGTACTCCAGTGCCACAACATTGTTTGTCATCCTACAACAGGGATGTCTAAATTTGGTTTTATTTAATTGGCCTGCTGCATATTCTAAAAATAAACACACCAGAACATCATAAAGGCGCATATGAGCCAGACTGAAAATACAAAATATTGACTATTTTCTTTGTCAACTTCAGTATAACAACAAAGTTTAGGGTATTTTTCATTTAGCCATGTTTAATCAACAAAAAAGTGAAGTCTTACAAGTGTATCCTTTTTTTTTTACATGTTTTCTTTTACAAAATGCAGTCTTAGCTAGAAATTAAAAGACTCAAAAGAGAATTTGAATGTCTGCGTTTTGCAAAAGCACACGGATTTTACATTCTATGAGGACAATAAATATATAAACCTGACATTTTATTTTGAAAAAATAAAATAAAAAATGGAAAACTAAATAATTCTGAGGGTTTTATGTATTTTTTCCTAAATCTGAGTGCATGTTTTATTCAGCCTGAATGGGGATTTTTAAAAAGGCACTTCATTAAGTACACTTTTTCAAGAACCACATTGTAAGGCTATCAAAGATAAAAATCTGATTTATTTTTTACTGAGAGCTAATCATTTTCAAATTTAAGGATATGTCTCCCTGTACGATGCATGCGGACTGAAGCGACAATAACACACTCAGCCTCACTCTAGTGTTTCCAATGGCTCTTAGTAGTGTGTAGAAAGTGCAAATGTCCCTAAAGAAGTGTCCGTGTCACCTTTTGTCGTTGTCTAACTTTGTGTGCATTTTCATAGGCAGGATGAATTACTCCCATAATATAACCCCATCGCCCAAAAATACACTGCAGCCGGAATGAGACATGTTCTTCCCTTGCAGCAAATTCCCCCCTCGGACTAACATTTGCACCGATAATCCGAAGACTGCCCGGGAATTTAACCTACATACGCTCCCCAAGCCTGTGTTAACTTGCCCTTAATTTCATTATTCTTGTGTAAACATTTTAATGCCATATCGCCTAATTATGGAAGGATCTCTGAGGGGATTATGCAGCCTAATCCTCTTCCTCTGCATGAGCAATGGCTGCACTGCTTCAGGCTTGTGCATGTGTGTGTGTGTGTGTGTGTGTGTGTGTGTGTGTGTGTGTGTGTGTGTGTGTGTGTGTGTGTGTGTGTGTGTCTGTAGTTCATCACATAAAGCGTCAACCTTTAAATTGAAAGTACAGTCACAATGCGTAACATAATACAAGAATATGCTTCTTATCAATGGGATTACCTCCAATGACGTCACTTGGGTGTTTACAAGGTGAAATACTGTAATGAGGTGTGTGCAGTATTCACTCCAGTGTGATATAAACAGATAGCATCAGCAAAAATAAAGCACCGAGCAAATTCCGTCTTAGTGCATGTAGTTAGTGATGGGGGTGCATGGATGCTGGTATGGGTTGGGGGTTGCAGCTCCGGCATGGAGGGATCAGAGAGCCCAAATCCACTTGTGTCCTGTAACACTATCAGCCATAATTGGCCCTGCGACGCAAATGAAGATGGATGTTAGGTTGAAGTGGCTCCTCTTGACTTTAAGGGATCGATAAATATCTTGGCTCTCCAGTCAGGGGTGAACAATGCACAATAACGGTGTGATAAAATCAACTGATGTAAACTTGAAGGCAGCATTTTGATGCAGTGTAATGCAGTTAACTGTTTGCATTTTGTTTTAGATTGTCCTTTTTCATGCATGTGCGCTGCACTTTTTTGCAAAACAGTTACAGGGAATGTTCTTTTTTTCTGCATATTATGTCCTTTTTCATGCATGTGCGCTGCACTTTTTTTGCAAAACAATTACAGTGAATTTTCTTTTTTCCCTGCATGTTATGTCCTTGTTTGCATGTGTGCTGCACTTTTTTGCAAAACAATTACAGTGAATGTACTTTTTTTCTGCATATTATGTCCTTTTTTTGCATGTGTGCTGCACTTTTTTGCAAAACAATTACAGTGAATTTTCTTTTTTTTCTGCATATTATGTCTTTTTTCATGCATGTGTGCTGCACTTTTTTTGAAAAACAATTATAGTGAATTTTCTTTTTTCCCTGCATGTTATGTCCTTGTTTGCATGTGCTGCACTTTTTTTTTTTGCAAAACAATTACAGTGAATGCACTTTTTTTCTGCATATTATGTCCTTTTTTGCATGTGTGCTGCACTTTTTTGCAAAACAATTACAGTGAATTTTCTTGTTTTCTTGCATATTATGTCAATCAATCAATCAATCAATGTTTATTTATATAGCCCTAAATCACAAGTGTCTCAAAGGGCTGCACAAGCCACAACGGCATCCTCGGTTCAGAACCCATGTCCTTGTTTGCATGTGCTGCACTTTATTTGCAAAACAATTACAGGGAATTTTCTTTTTTTCTGCATATTATGTCCTTTTTCATGCATGTGCGCTGCACTTTTTTGCAAAACAATTAGAGTGAATTTTCTTTTTTCCTGCATATTATGTCCTTGTTTGCATTTGCTGCACTTTTTTTGCAAAACAATTACAATGAATTGTCTTTTTTTCATGCATATTATGTCAATCAATCAATCAATCAATGTTTATTTATATAGCCCTAAATCACAAGTGTCTCAAAGGGCTGCACAAGCCACAACGACATCCTCGGTTCAGAACCCATGTCCTTGTTTGCATGTGCTGCACTTTTTTTGCAAAACAATTACAGTGAATGTATTTGTTTTTCCTGCATATTATGTCTTTTTTCTTGCATGTGTGCTGCACTTTTTTTGCAAAACAATTATAGTGAATTTTCTTTTTTCCCTGCATGTTATGTCCTTTTTTGCATGTGCGCTGCACTTTTTTGCAAAACAATTATAGTGAATTTTCTTTTTTTTCCTGCATATTATGTCCTTTTTTGCATGTGCTGCACTTTTTTTGCAAAACAATTACAGTGAATTTTCTTTTTTTCCTGCATATTATGTCAATCAATCAATGTTTATTTATATAGCCCTAAATCACAAGTGTCTCAAAGGGCTGCACAAGCCACAACGACATCCTCGGTTCAAAACCCATGTCCTTGTTTGCATGTGCTGCACTTTTTTTGCAAAACAATTACAGTGAATTTTCTTTTTTTCCTGCATATTATGTCAATCAATCAATCAATCAATCAATGTTTATTTATATAGCCCTAAATCACAAGTGTCTCAAAGGGCTGCACAAGCCACAACGACATCCTCGGTTCAGAACCCATGTCCTTGTTTGCATGTGCTGCACTTTTTTTGCAAAACAATTACAGTGAATGTGTTTTTCCCCCTGCATATTATGTCTTTTTTCTTGCATGTGCGCTGCACTTTTTTGCAAAACAATTATAGTGAATTTTCTTTTTTTCCTGCATATTATGTCCTTTTTTGCATGTGCGCTGCACTTTTTTGCAAAACAATTATAGTGAATTTTCTTTTTTTTCCTGCATATTATGTCCTTTTTTGCATGTGCTGCACTTTTTTTGCAAAACAATTACAGTGAATTTTCTTTTTTTCCTGCATATTATGTCAATCAATCAATGTTTATTTATATAGCCCTAAATCACAAGTGTCTCAAAGGGCTGCACAAGCCACAACGACATCCTCGGTTCAAAACCCATGTCCTTGTTTGCATGTGCTGCACTTTTTTTGCAAAACAATTACAGTGAATTTTCTTTTTTTCTGCATATTATGTTCATTATCATGCAAGTGTGCTGCACTTTTTTTGCAAAACAATTATGGTGAATTTTCTTTTTTCCTTGCATGCTATGTCCTTGTTTGCATGTGCTGCACTTTTTTTGCAAAACAATTACAGTGAATGTGTTTTTTCCCCTGCATATTATGTCTTTTTTCTTGCATGTGCGCTGCACTTTTTTGCAAAACAATTATTGTGAATTTTCTTTTTTTTCCTGCATGTTATGTCCTTTTTTGCATGTGCTGCACTTTTTTTTTTGCAAAACAAGTACAGTGAATGTTCTTTTTTTCCTGCATAATTTGTCTTTTTTATGCATGTGTGCTGCAATTTTTTGCAAAACAATTACAGTGAATTTTCTTTTTTTTTTCCTGCACGTTGTCCTTTTTTGCATGTGGGCTGCACCTTTTGCTAAACAATTATAATGAAGTTTCATTTTTTCCTTCATAATTTGTCCTTTTATCTGCATGTGTGCTGCACTTTTTTGCAAAACAATTATCGTGAATTTTCTTTTCTTTTTTCTGCATTATGTATCCTATTTTGCATGTGTGCTTCACTGTTTTGCTAAAAAAATTATAGTGAATTTCTCTTTTTTCCCCACATAATTTCTCCTTTTTCATGCGTGTGCTGCACTTTTTTGCAAAACAATTATAGGTCATTTTCTTGTTTCTGCACCAGTGCATGCTGCAGACACACATTGTCATAACGTTTTGCAGACATATGTATTTTTAATTGATGATGCAAACCCTGCACAGTTAAAATTGTACTAAATGCTAAAAAAAAAAAAAAAGGAGTATTTTTTGGATACTCCATTATTTGCACATATATGTATTTTTACTTGGAATATATCCGACCCACATAGGCGCAGTGGTTCTGAGCAGCCCGGCCCAGCTGGTCGCGCCAGGCCTGGTGGCCAAGGGGACTTTGTCCATCACCACCAGCGAAATCTACTTCGAGGTGGACGAGGACGAGCCGGCCTTTAAACGAGTCAGCCCAAAGGTAAGCTTGCGTCTTAAGATCGCTTGGACGCGTAAAAAAAAAAAAGGTAATTTCGTGCAAATGCATTGGCCTTATTTAATGCACATTAGTGAATTCCATGCAACACGTCTAAATTCAAGTTGTTTTATTTATTGTTTTTTTAAACACGTTTAATAAAAGCCAACAATTATATAACAACTCGTTTTTTATTAGCTCTTTAAATAAAGTGAGGACAATTAAAAACAAAACAGATCACAGATGTTATAATCCAGTGTTTTTTTTTTTCAAGTGCATTTCTTTTTCAATTTGAACGTAATATATATTTACTATATTTATTATAGGTTGTCATTTTTTTTTGTAGAAAACAAATCTTGTGACTAAAAAAGCACGGCAGAGGAAATATATATATAATATATATTAAAAAAACAAAAAAAAACAAAAAAACAACAGCCAATAAAAAGTACCTTAAATTAAAATAAATTCAAGTAAATTGATGGAATGTTTGACACTCAAAATGTAAACTGGAATAAAAGGACAGACTAGATATATAAATTAATATCCCAAACAGGTGTCACAGAACAACATTCACAATCTGTTACCACAAATATGAAGACATTTACAGTATAAATGTACATGTGTGTGTTTGGAACATTTTTTTTTGGGAGGGGGGATTATTAAAAAAAAATGCGTCCTGATAAGAATTAGGAGCGGGGTTTTTTTGTGTTGTCTCCTGGTTGTTACCTCAGAGTTTCTCCAAGCTCTTGGGGTTGGTCAATATTTCTCTCGCCAGCCGCCACGTCTGCTTGGCGGCGTTCTCCAGGGCCGAGTGCGGCTTGCCCTGGAAGAGGTCCAGGCTGGGCAGGAAGTAGTGCGGACACCTCCGGCACTGCAAACAGGAGATGAGCTGCAATAGAATCCCGTTCATGCGGTCCCCCAAGCAGTTCTCGTCCCAGTCCGACTCCCGCGGGTGCTTCTCGCACTCGTAGGAGACCAGAGTCTTCATGTGGTAGTTGTTGAGCGGCTGGCCCGGCAGCTCCAGGTGGCGGTCCCGCAGCGTCTTCAGCACCGAGAGGCACTTCTTCCTGCAGCCGCCGAGCAGCAGGCGGTTCTCGGCCTCGGCGAACTGCAGCACCCAGGCGTCGCTCTCGGCCGAGCTCTGCTTGCCGTTGAGCGAGTAGCACTCCTTGGAGAGGAGGTTGAAGCCCTCCGCCTTGACCTCCGCCACCCGGTTGGGCCCCGGCCAGGGGATGTGCGGCAGCGGCCAGTGCGCGGCGCTCCTCGGCCAGATGCCGGTGCACTTAAAGGCGGGCGTGATCTGCACCACGTAGCGGTCGCGGATGCGCAGCTTCACCTCGCTGGTGTCCGCCACCATCTTCACCACGTCGCGGTAGCTGCACTTGTCCACCGCCTGCGCCACCAGCGTCTGGAAGCGGGAGCGGATCTTGCGCGCCGAGAGGTAGCCGGAGGCGGTGATGAACTCCACCCAGAGGGACATGCTCCGCTTGCGGCCGTCGCTCAGCTTCAGCACGGCGCAGCCCGGCAGCGAGCCGTCGTCCACGAAGTTGAAGACGCCCATCTGGTTGAGGTAGAGCACCACCTCGAACTCGTTGGGCGAGATGACCTCCAGGCCCTCGAAGCGGTTGTCCATCTCGCTGAGCGAGCTGATGAAGCGCGGCTCCTGCACCTCCACCTCCTTCAGCACGTCCGACACCACCTTGCACACCTCGCGGATGCTCTTGGAGATGGCCGCCTTGCGGGACTGGCACTTCTCGTTGTAGTATTTGTTGAGGTGGTACACCAGCTTGGCCTGCGCGGCGATCATGTTGGGGCAGAGATCCGGGTTGTACACCGGAGTCTCGCAGTACGCCGACGGATCCAACGCGGCTGTTTGTACGGGAGCCAATTTTAGAGAAGAAAAGGCAGCTTTTTAAAAAGAAAAAAGGGGTGGGAAAAAAAGTCTATTTATAAGACGGAGCGCACTCTCTAGTCAGCTTAAAAATGCATGCACGTCAGCATTATTATTATTATTATTATTATTATTATTATAAGAGAGGAAAAAGTCCCTGCCGGCTGTCATGTGCGCGCAGAAAAAGTGCGCATGCTTTTGCGCAGAGTGGAATGTGCTCGCACGGCGTTGGCTGTCTTTTCACAACACACACTCTCACTCACTCACACACTCACACACTCACACACACACACACACACACACTGGATTTATTAAGAGGGAGGAGTTGTGGGCGAGCTGGCCAATGGCAGCGCTGTGCGTCACTGTCAGCAAACTGCACTTTATATGCATACATTTGAAAAGGAATTGTACCTGTGCAACCTCATTATACTATTGGCGTTGTTAGGCCTATTTTAGGGAGGTTCAAGCCCCCCTAAAATATTCTTAAGCCCCCTAAATAATTTGGTGTTATATATATTTTATTTTTTTTTTATTTTTTTTTACAAATACATATTCATTATAAAGTGGCCCGAATATGAGTTTAAATAAATAATCATATAACCTGTTACTATTCACTCAGTTTCCCCTCACTTCGTAGCCCCCTTTAGTGCGTCAGTATCCAATCCATTCCACTTGTTCATATAGAAAATGCCCACATCACTCAAATTCCAGTCCGCATTTTCTCTGCGACCTTGCTTGCGGTCCTGCAAGTGTACGAAGCACATTATCTTCCTGTACAATGAGTGAAGCTGCACAAAACCTTGTGTGTGCAATTATAAATAATTTAGTTTTTAAGTTGTGTGTTTCTTGTAGAATCTATATAAAGTAATGTACATTAGCCTATTCTTAAAATAATGAAAACAACATCATTAAATATATTTGTTTTATTGTATTGTTACATTAATAGCGGTTGTATTATTATAGGATGGCTTGTTTAAACATTTCATAGGATTTTCAGAGGGAGGAAAAACCAAGACATTTAATATAAAATGTAAAATGAATAAATACATAAAAAGAAAAAGAAAAAAAATGGTTAAAAGCCATCGTCCCGGGGAGCATTTCATTTCGTCCCGTGCATTTTTTTTAAATAATAATAATAACAATGAATAATTTCTAAGTCTTTGTTAGCCGTTTGTGAAGTTTTGTGCTTGCGCGTAACGTTCGCTCGCATCCTGTGCATCTCCTGGGGGCTAAGTCCCCCCTGTCCTTAAAAGCTAGTGACGCCCCTGCTATTGGCTAAGTTTTATATTCATAAATGTACGTTTCACAATATTTTTTGTGCCTTTCAAAAAAGAATTAGAACTCTATTTTTTATTTTTTTTATTTAATTTATTTATTTATTTTTGTCCTGTCCAGCTTCTCAGGCAAATCATATAGTTGATGTAGATGCCCATATCTTGATGTTCAGATTTACTTTACAAAAGAGAAGTGTAGGATACTTCTCCTGTTGCCTTATTTGTATTTGACTTTAATAAATGCATTTATCTTACCATTTGGTGCAGCCGGGCCGGAGCAGGAGAAAACTCTACTTTAAACCACTCTCTGCCTCCAACAACCAAAAAGCTGTGAAAATATCAAATTTGTATTATTCACGGAACTTGTGTTTACATTTTGTTACACACACACACACACACACACACACACACACACACACACACACACACACACACACACACACATATATATATATATATATATATATATATATATATATATATATATATATTGTGTTCCATTTTATTTACTTTATTGAGCTTACAACCCCCTGGCGCTGTTTTGTACTGTTTTTCTACTTGTTTTGATTATTATTATTTCTTGATTGTATGTAAATTCTGCATATTATAAATAAAGGTCTATAAAATAAAATAAAAAAAATACACTTTATATAAACAATACTGTAGTACTATAATAGTAGTATAGAGCACGCAGACGAAATAAACACTTTTTATTTCATTTTAACAATGTTTTTTCCCTTCAAGATTGCACTTTTATTTTGCCTAATTGCCTTTTATTTAATTATTGCAGCCGCTCGTTATGGCGTACATATTTCAGATGTTTTAGGGAATTAAGGCTTCAATTTACCACATATATATATATATATATATTTTGCTGTAATTCAGCAATCTGATTATTTCAATAATCAATTCTTCTTTTTATGGGAAATTATTTATTTACATGTAAATTTAATTTTGGTGCATGTAAGTGTAATTATTTTACTAAAGGAACTTAGAAAGTTTAAAACGGTTCTGATAAATTATGAAGGTGAATGTGCTGAAATATGATTTTGAATTTGATATGAGAAAAATCAATATATTATTATTTTTAAAGTCGATTTAAATGAAAAAAATACACATCGTTTAGGTGTGTAATGTATTGATATTATTTATGTTTAATATTAGGTAATATTGTAAAATCGATTTAGTTTTTGGAGATATGTCTGCAATAAATCAAAATTGAACCTCAAAAAGAATACATGATTACAAATGCAAAGTAAAGCTATTTAAACACGTTATAATAATCTGCTAATTAACATTTCATAATTATGCGCCGTTTTATTTTGCATTTCAACTTTCGTTGCTTTCATCCCTGAAACTGATGCGTAAAGAAGACAGTCACAACTTCATTGGAGCAGACATCACCATGGCAACAGCCTACTATTGTATAGTCTGGATGAGCAGCAGAAAGAGGATTCCTTAAACAAGCTGTAAGGCATTCTCTCTCTCTCTCTCTCTCTCTCTCTCTCTCTCTCTCTCTCTCTCTCTCTCTCTCTCTCTCTCTCTCTCTCTCTCTCTCTCGCTCTCTCTCGCTCTCTCTCGCTCTCTCTCTCTCGCTCTCTCTCTATCTATCTATCTATTTATCTATCTATCTATCTATCTACCTATCTATCTGTCTATCTATCAAAGACTATAAGAATGGGAACCATTACCTCCCTGCTTGACACTCAGCATCAAGGGTTGGAATTGGGGGTTAAATCACCAAAAATGATTCCCAGGCGCGGCACCGCTGCCGCTCATTGCTCCCCTCACCTCCCAGGGGGTGAACAAGGAGATGGGTCAAATGCAGAGGAAAAATTTCACCACACCTATTGTGTGTGTGACAACCATTGGTACTTTAACTTTACTTTATCTATCTATCTATCTATCTATCTATCTATCTATCTATCTATCTATCTATCTATCTATCTATCTATCTATCTATATATATGGTAACATTTTAGTATGGGGAACATATTCACCATTAATTAGTTGCTTATTAACATGCAAATTAGTAACATATTGGCTCTTAATTTGTCATTATTAAGTACTTAGTAATACCTTATTCTGCATGGCCTTATTATACAACAAAAGAGTCTTCCCTCAATAACCTCAGAATTATTGCTTATTATAGTAACCCTAACCCTTATATTTTCCTCTGGTGTCCAAATAACTCTTAATTAAGTCTTTGTTACTTACAATGTGTTCCCCATACTAAAGTGTTACCATATATATATATATATATATATATATATATATATATATATATATATATATATATATATATATATATATATATATATATACACGCCCCCTAGCTGGGAGCAGCATAGAACACGACATCATAGCAATAGGCAGGACTTTATTGTTGCTGGCAGAAAAAGTCCACCTTTTTTCAGAACAGATAACAATAATTCCTCGACTATCCTGACTCGTCCCTTCAATCGGTGGAGCAACAGTGATTATAATACAGGATGGTAATGATCAAAATATTAATAAGGCATGTTTAGGGGCACACAGTAGCATGACTTAACACTATAATACAATCCTATTCTTGTACCTCCTCTGACTACGTTTTACTGTGAAATAGCCTCTTTTATTGACATATTTTCAGCCTTCCCCCCCCATTGTGGCCCAGCTGCTGCTTTTATTAGAAGCAGACATGTCCGACATTCCCAGCTATGGACACTTTTGGCAACGCGTGCACCTCTTTCGACATTTTCAGGCTGAGACGAACTCCTCTTAAGCTGACGTCGCGGTGAAGTGAAGCTTCTCTGCCGTGCAAAGGTCTTAATGTTTTATAGCAGCACAACATTGTGAGCATTGTTGCTGGTACATGTATGTGCCTGTGATTCCAGCACTTAGCCCACACCCCCGTTTGCCGGCCTCTTGACCCGGCAAGATGCATGCGTGATTTGTGGAAATCAATACAATGTCTCAACTACTACACCCCCCGCTATTTTAGCAGGCCATGTGACCCTGTTTTGAAGGCCTCTTTTGTTGCAGCAGCATGGACGGATACGTCTTGGCTTCTCCTCCTTCGTTCTTTTCCATGTTTCTCTTCCTTTATGAAGACCCACTGTCCTGTTTAACAAGGCCCGGGCACAGCGGGGTCAGTACTTGACTGAAATTCCCCCTTCTTTTTTTTTTTCTTTTTTTTTTTTTTACGACATCACTTGGAGTGCACTGAGATGTGTGTGTGTGTGTGTGTGTGTGTGATTTAATGGTTTGGTTCAGAGGTGTTCTAAGTGTAGCCCGCGGGCCAATTGCGGCCCACAGCTCGAGTTGTGTTGCCCTGCAGCATATTGTTGAAATAAAAACAAAAACAAAAATACAGTAAAAATTTTTTTTTTTTTTAAACAGTCTTTTTGATACTAAAACAAATAACAATACGCTTTGTCACCTGTAGTCAGTGCCGGCCCAAGCCTCCATGGGGCCCTAAGCAAAATTTGATTTTGGGGCCCTCTATTTCTGCCAATAATATTGATTGATCATTCACACCTACTATAAACTCATTGCGGCTCTGGCAGTGTTGTTTACATTATCCTATTGTCAGCCTGGCATGTCTTTACAAATGACATGTCATTTATAAAGATATGGGGGTGGCCCAGTTAAGAACATAAATAATACCAATGAATGAACGAATGATGTCCAGAGTGCCACATATGGTTCCTAATCTTAAAATGTAGAAAACATTCAGCTACAAGAGTGGCCTGGGGTTGAACAGTCCAAGTGATAAAGCTTTGTATTTACAGTAAAAGTGTCATCTTGTCTCATCAGTCTTGTACATATTAGTCTTTAATTACTAGTTTATATTTTTAGTTAATTGTTCATATTTAATGTTTACTTTGTACAAAGAGAGCGCAGTCTACTGAAGTTAAATTCCATGTGTGTTAAACATAACTGGACAATAAAGCTGATTCTGATTCACTTTATTATTTTTGGTAACAAAAACCTGAAACAGCAATGTGCAAAAATGTTGACCTAAAATTGTGTTTTTGTACAATAATATATCTTTGATCATTTAGAAATCATCAGTCAGACTCGTACATGCAAAAAATAAAAAATAATAATTTTTTGTTAATTGCTTTTGGGGGCCCCCTGGTGGCCGCGGGGCCCTAAGCCAGCGCTTAGTACGCTTATGCCTTGGGCCGGCCCTGCCTGTAGTTATATACCAAATATTGTTATATGAGGTCATTATTAGAGATGTCATCCGATATTATCGGCCGATAAATGCGTTAAAATGTAATATCGGAAATTATCGGTATCGTTTTTTTTTTTATCGGTATCGGTTTTTTTTGTTGTTTTTTTTTGTTTGTTTTTATTAAATCAACATAAAAAACACAAGATACACTTACAATTAGTGCATCAACCCAAAAAAACTCCCTCCCCCATTTACAGTCATTCACACAAAAGGGTTGTTTCTTTCTGTTCTTAATATTCTGGTTCCTACATTATATATCAATATATATCAATACAGTCTGCAAGGGATACAGTCCGTAAGCACACATGATTGGTCCAGTAATAGTACTAACCTTTAACAGTTAATTTTAGTCATTTTCATTAATTACTAGTTTCTATGTAACTGTTTTTATATTGTTTTACTTTCTTTTTTATTCAAGAAAATGTTTTTAATTTATTTATCTTATTTTATAAAAAAAATTTAAAACTACCTTATCTTCACCATACCTGGTTGTCCAAATTAGGCATAATAATGTGTTAATTCCACGACTGCATATATCGGTTGATATCGGTATCGGTAATTAAAGAGTTGGACAATATCGAATATCGGCAAAAATCCATTATCGGACATCCCCAGTCATTATGTATTGTCTGGTTGACAGAGAATCAGATTATTATTATTACATCTAAATTATGGGGCGTCATCATAAGCTTTTGCTTCTTCCTGCTCCTTTTCAGAAACACAATGTTTCTTTTTTCCCCTCTTATAAATTTACTATTGTTTTTTCAGAATGCAATATTTTATGTATATATTAGTTTTTGGGGTTTTTTCAAAATAAATGAATGGCATCAAAATTAATTCCTCAAAAAACTGGCACATGTGTGTCTTTAAATGTATTCAAATGTGTGTTTTAGCTTTTTTTTTTTTTTTTTTACAAAATAAAAATGGCACCCTCTTGTTCTGACTTTCAGTATGCGGCCCTTTGTGGAAAAACTTTGCTCTGGTTTAGATGATTTGGAACATAACACACCTTTACATTAAGGAGCATCACATGTTTACATGTGCACCATTCAACTGAAAAGGGGTAGGAAGAAGCACAGCTGATTTAATTCTAACCCTTCTCTTGGTCACTGCTGTTACTAGTTTGTGTACTTCTTGTCTGTAGCAGGTTCCCATTTTGCTGTAGAAAAAAAAAAAGAGATAAAGAATTAGTCATGAAAATGGACAGAAACATTGAATAGCAGTGCAGGATGTGTGATGAATATCCTAAATAATTAGTCTAAATAATAATGTAATAGATAAATGCAGAGTTTATTATAGCTCAAGCCAACACACATTGTGATGAATAAATATATAATCGATAATAGCTTATTAAGTAAAATAATAAATGATGATTTAAGGGTATCAGACACTACAACATATATACAGTATGTTGACATTGCAGGACTAAATGACATACAGTACACTCCTCCCTTGTTTGTCATGGTTCATTTGTTCCAAACCCGACAAGTGAATTTCCACAAAGTAGGAATTATTTATAAATCAAATATTTTCATAGTCACAGCATTAAAAAACAGTTTACAACGTATTGTTTTTTAAACAGTGTTAGAGCCCTCTCGACATGAAATAACACCCCTATAGTCACATTTACACTCCTTTTAAACAATATAGTCGACATAATGATAGAAAATAAGACATATACTGTACTGTCATACAGAAACAGTACTATAAGACATACTTAAATATGCATATTTTTTTTACTATTAATAGGTTGTAGTCAAATGTGACTGTGTACTGCACACACACGTATATGTATGTGTATATACATGGGTGTATATATATATATATATATATATATATTGGGAAATTGTGTTAGATGTAAATATAAACGGAATACAATGATTTGCAAATCATTTTCCACCCATATTCAATTGAATGCACTACAAAGACAACATATTTGATGTTCAAACTCATAAACTTTTTTTTTTTTTGCAAATAATAATTAACTTAGAATTTCATGGCTGCAACACGTGCCAAAGTAGTTGGGAAAGGGCATGTTCACCACTGTGTTACATGGCCTTTCCTTTTAACAACATTCAGTAAACGTTTGGGAACTGAGGAGACACATTTTTTAAGCTTCTCAGGTGGAATTCTTTCCCATTCTTGCTTGATGTACAGCTTAAGTTGTTCAACAGTCCGGGGGTCTCCGTTGTGGTATTTTAGGCTTCATAATGCGCCACACATTTTCAATGGGAGACAGGTCTGGACTACAGGCAGGCCAGTCTAGTACCCGCACTCTTTTACTATGAAGCCACGTTGATGTAACATGTGGCTTGGCATTGTCTTGCTGAAATAAGCAGGGGCGTCCATGGTAACGTTGCTTGGATGGCAGCATATGTTGCTCCAAAACCTGTATGTACCTTTCAGCATTAATGGCGCCTTCACAGATGTGTAAGTTACCCATGTCTTGGGCACTAATACGCCCCCATACCATCACAGATGCTGCCTTTTCAACTTTGCGCCTATAACAATCCGGATGGTTCTTTTCTTCTTTGGTCCGGAGGACACGACGTCCACAGTTTCCAAAAACAATTTGAAATGTGGACTCGTCAGACCACAGAACACTTTTCCACTTTGTATCAGTCCATCTTAGATGAGCTCAGGCCCAGCGAAGCCGACGGCGTTTCTGGGTGTTGTTGATAAACGGTTTTCGCCTTGCATAGGAGAGTTTTAGCTTGCACTTACAGATGTAGCGACCAACTGTAGTTACTGACAGTGGGTTTCTGAAGTGTTCCTGAGCCCATGTGGTGATATCCTTTACACACTGATGTCGCTTGCTGATGCAGTACAGCCTGAGGGATCGAAGGTCACGGGCTTAGCTGCTTACTTGCAGTGATTTCTCCAGATTCTCTGAACCTTTTGATGATATTACGGACCATAGATGGTGAAATCCCTAAATTCCTTGCAATAGCTGGTTGAGAAAGGTTTTTCTTAAACTGTTCAACAACCTGTTTGTAGGCCTGTTCCGGCCCAAGGGCCGTACGTTTGACATCCCTGGCCTATATGGAACATGAACAATGTTTCTATTAGATGCAAAACAAAGTTTTCCTTAACAAGATATACTAAAATGATTTTAATGTTCTGTGTTCCATCCTTATGAGTCATAGGAACACTATTTTTGACTGCCAAGTAATTATTTTCCATAAACCCGATCAGCCAACGACACATATGTTTTGTCGTACATCTTTGACGTTAAAGTTGTCTGCTTGCAGCAGTAAAACGAGGACAATGTACGATGTCAAGCCAGAGTCCATATACAAAAAAACGATGTTTAGCACAGTGTTTTTCAACCTTTTTTGAGCCAAGGCACATTTTTTGCGTTGACAAAATCCGGAGGCACACCATCAGCAGAAATCATTAAAAAACAAAACTCAGTTGACAGTAAAAAGTCGTTGTCGCAGTTGTTGAATATGACTTTAAACCATAACCAAGCATGCATCGATATAGCTCTTGTCTCAAAGTAGGTGTACTGCCCCCACCTGTGACATCACGCCGTGACTTATTTTGAGTTTTTTGCTGTTTTCCTGTGTGTAGTGTTTTAGTTCTTGTCTTGCGCTCCTATTTTGGTGGCTTTTTCTCTTTTTTTGGTATTTTCCTGTAGCAGTTTCATGTCTTCCTTTGAGTGATATTTCCCGCATCTACTTTGTTTTAGCAATCAAGAATATTTCAGTTGTTTTTATCCTTCTTTGTGGGGACATTGTTGATTGTCATGTCATGTTCGGATGTACATTGTGGACGCTGTCTGTGATCCACAGTAAGTCTTTGCTGTCGTCCAGCATTCTGTTTTTGTTTACTTTGTAGCCAGTTCAGTTTTAGTTTCGTTCTGCATAGCCTTCCCTACGCTTCAATGCCTTTTCTTAGGGGCACTCACCTTTTGTGTATTTTTGGTTTACGCATTAGATACTTTTTTTACCTGCACGCTGCCTCCCGCTGTTTCCGACATCTACAAAGCAATTAGCTACCGGCTGCCACCTACTGATATGGAAGAATATTACACGGTTACTCTGCCGAGCTCTAGACAGCCCCGACACTCAACAAAAACATATAATTTGCAGACTACTTTGGCTACCCCTGTGGTAAATTTTAAATGTGCTCTATAAATAAAGTTGATTTGATTTGATTTGACTGTAGCTGCAGGTTTGCAAAAAATATTTTTAACCCAAATAGGTGAAATTACATAATCTCCCACGGCACACCAGACTGTATCTCACGGCACACTAGTGTGCCGCGGCACAGTGGTTGAAAAACACTGGTTTAGCATATAGCTCGCACGGGCCAACGCGCAGATGAGATTAAGCGGACTTAATAAAATGACACATTTCTGTATAAATCAGATTAAAAGCGTCAAAGATGTGACATCAACACTGGTGTTCCCACTGTGAGAAATAATATAGCTTAATCTCGTGGGATGTTCTTATGATATTAATAGTCACAAAATGAGATTGTCAATGTTTTTTTGTTTTTTTTAATAAGGTAACATTATTATTATTCCGAGCAATATGGCGTCTCTGCAGGAGGTCGGCTAATTTTCCCGGACCCCCTCAGGATTGTGTCCGTTCATTTGTTTTCTTCTCTGCTGGGCCTCGTCAGCTTGTAGCCAGAGGCTGAGCAGCCCTGCAGGATCAAGCCAACATGCTTCCATCAAAGAGAACGCAACGTCAAGCACACACTGGGACAAACGTCGCACCAAACCTACGAGCATACGTGCAGATTTGTTTTATTTCCTCACAAAAGGTGGCGAAAAGTGTAAATTAAGAGACGTAATTGATTGTCTCAGCTTCATTTGGCCCTTCACCCCTCCTCTCTGCAATATGCTACGCTTGTCAGCCTTTGTGATAAATGACATGCATGCATTTGCATGAATTGAGCGTGAGTGTGGCTCACGTATGTGCCTTTGCCAAACTCACACTTTGGGAATTGTGTTGTTTGCGGCACAGATGTGTGCACACCTTCCAGGTGGTGGTACAGTTGTGTTAAGGCAGATTGCTGTTGTAACCCACCTCAGTACGCAGAACTGAGGTCACCGTTTTTTTCGGATCTTGTTAAAGGGGAACATTATCACCAGACCTATGTAAGCGTCAATATATACCTTGATGTTGCAGAAAAAAGACCATATATTTTTTTAACCGATTTCCGAACTCGAAATGAGTGAATTTTGGCGAATTAAACGCCTTTCTATTATTCGCTCTCGGAGCGATGACGTCACGAGATGTCACATCGGGAAGCAATCCGTCATTTTCTCAAACACCGAGGCAAATGTTATTTTCCGTTTTTTTTTACTGTTTTCCGTACCTTGGAGACATCATGCCTCGTCGGTGTGTTGTCGGAGGGTGTAACAACACAAACAGGGACGGATTCAAGTTGCACCAGTGGCCCAAAGATGCGAAAGTGGCAAGAAATTGGACGTTTGTTCCGCACACTTTACCGACGAAAGCTATGCTACGACAGAGATGGCAAGAATGTGTGGATATCCTGCGACACTCAAAGCAGATGCATTTCCAACGATAAAGTCAAAGAAATCTGCCGCCAGACCCTCATTGAATCTGCCGGAGTGTGTGAGCAATTCAGGGACAAAGGACCTCGGTAGCACGGCAAGCAATGGCGGCAGTTTGTTCCCGCAGACGAGCGAGCTAAACCCCCTGGATGTCTTGGCTCACACCGTCCCTTATGCCACCGAAGATGATCAAGAGAAGAATATCGACCCTAGCTTCCCTGGCCTGCTGACATCAACTCCAAAACTGGACAGATCAGCTTTCAGGAAAAGAGAGCGGATGAGGGTATGTCTACAGAATATACGAATTGATGAAAATTGGGATGTCTGCACTCTCAAAGTGCATGTTGTTGCCAAATGTATTTCATATGCTGTAAACCTAGTTCATAGTTGTTAGTTTCCTTTAATGCCAAACAAACACATACCAATCGTTGGTTAGAAGGCGATCGCCGAATTCGTCCTCGCTTTCTCCCGTGTCGCTGGCTGTCGTGTCGTTTTCGTCGTTTTCGCTTGCATACGGTTCAAACCGATATGGCTCAATAGCTTCAGTTTCTTCTTCAATTTCGTTTTCGCTACCTGCCTCCACACTACAACCATCCGTTTCAATACATGCGTAATCTGTTGAATCGCTTAAGCCGCTGAAATCCGAGTCTGAATCCGAGCTAATGTCGCTATAGCTTGCTGTTCTATGCGCCATGTTTGTTTGTGTTGGCATCACTATGTGACGTCACAGGAAAATGGACGGGTGTATATAACGATGGTTAAAATCAGGCACTTTGAAGCTTTTTTTAGGGATAGTTCGTGATGGGTAAAATTTTGCAAAAAACTTCGAAAAATAAAATAAGCCACTGGGAACTGATTTTTAATGGTTTTAACCCTTCTGAAATTGTGATAATGTTCCCCTTTAAAATTTAGAGTTTTTGTAACCACACTTTATATCTCAACATAAACCAAAAACCGTGTATTTGTCTTAAATTTTACCAAACTTAACATACTTTTTTCCATTGAAACACTGTTTCATTTAAACTAACCCTACTACTGAAACCTGGTTGTTTTGTCTTAACAACTATTACAGTATATATATGTATATACATATATACATATATGTATATATACACACACATATATATATATATATATATATATATATATATATATATATACCCCAAACCATCACCCAACCATGCAAATTTTGCATTTCCTTTGGAAATCGAGGTCCCAGAGTCTGGAGGAAGACAGGAGAGGCACAGGATCCACGTTGCCTGAAGTCTAGTGTAAAGTTTCCACCATCAGTGATGGTTTGGGGTGCCATGTCATCTGCTGGTGTCGGTCCACTCTGTTTCCTGAGATCCAGGGTCAACGCAGCCGTCTACCAGCAAGTTTTAGAGCACTTCATGCTTCCTGCTGCTGACCTGCTCTATGGAGATGGAGATTTCAAGTTCCAACAGGACTTGGCGCCTGCACACAGCGCAAAATCTACCCGTGCCTGGTTTACGGACCATGGTATTTCTGTTCTAAATTGGCCCGCCAACTCCCCTGACCTTAGCCCCATAGAAAATCTGTGGGGTATTGTGAAAAGGAAGATGCAGAATGCCAGACTCAAAAACGCAGAAGAGTTGAAGGCCACTATCAGAGCAACCTGGGCTCTCATAACACCTGAGCAGTGCCAGAAACTCATCGACTCCATGCCACGCCGCATTAACGCAGTAATTGAGGCAAAAGGAGCTCCAACCAAGTATTGAGTATTGTACATGCTCATATTTTTCATTTTCATACTTTTCAGTTGGCCAACATTTCTAAAAATCCCTTTTTTGTATTAGCCTTAAGTAATATTCTAATTTTGTGACACACGGAATTTTGGATTTTCATTTGTTGCCACTTCAAATCATCAAAATTAAATGAAATAAACATTTGAATGCATCAGTCCGTGTGCAATGAATAAATATAATGTACAAGTTACACCTTTTGAATGCAATTACTGAAATAAATCAAGTTTTTCAAAATATTCTAATTTACTGGCTTTTACCTGTATATATTTATATATATATATATATATATATATATATATATATATATTCACACATATTTGTATATATACACTGGTTGGTTTCCGTCATCTAATTTGCATAATTGGCCATGACGTATTTTACATTACATTATTTTACATTACGCATGTAATGTAAAGACGCTACGAGCAAAAAATATAAAAACACAAGTGAATAATAATGATATGGTAATAAGCTCAGTCAACAGAATTGTATTGTAAAAATAAAAGTAGTGCGTTTTTTTTTATTTTCAGTAATGCATCGTAAAAATTACCGTAGATTTTGCGTTAAGAAAAAAACTAAACAAAAACTGGCAGCTTTGTTACCATTTTTTTACCGTAAAGTTTACAATGTTTTACTGAAATCTGAAAAAGGTTGCTATTGTTGTTTTTACAATACAATTCTGGTAGCTGATTTTTACAGTGCATTCCTGTAAATGGAAAGACGGTACCACTCTTATTATATGATCAAATTCTGCTGAGCTAAAATAAAATGTACAGCCTTTTTTTTTTACAGTGAAGGTACTTGGTTGTTGTTTGTGTCACCAACAAGATGGAGCTGCCTGTGAGTGTTTTTAGACGCGGGAGGAGCCCACAGTGGGGAAGAGTGTTTTCATGTCACTTTTCAAAAGTGTGCAATAACTCTAAAAATAGGTTGCTGTGTTTGTCGTTTTTTTCTTCTTTTTTTTTCTTTCTTTCTTTTTTTTTTAAACGCGTATCTTAAATGTTCTAAATACTTGCTCAACATAGCCACAAACTCTTAAAGCAGGGGTGTCACACTCATTTTAGATGGGGGGCCACATGGAGAAAAATCTACTCCCAAGTGGGCCGGACTGGTAAAATCACGGCACGATAACTTAAGAATAAAGACAACTTCAGATTATTTTCTTTGTTTAAAAATAAAACAAGCACATTCTGAAAATGTAGATATCATAATGTTGTCGGGAATTTTTTTTTTACACTTACATGTTGCGGTTAATAGTATTCTATCTTTATTTGTCGTTATTTATATTTTCTGAATAAATTACCGTATTTTTCGGACTATAAGTCGCAGTTTTTTTTCATAGTTTGGCCGGGGGTGCGACTTATACTCAGGCGCGACTTATGTGTGAAATTATTAACACATTACCGTAAAATATCAAATAATATTATTTAGCTCATTCACGTAAGAGACTAGACGTATAAGATTTCATGGGATTTAGTGATTAGGAGTGAGAGATTGTTTGGTAAACGTATAGCATGTTCTATATGTTATAGTTATTTGAATGACTCTTACCGTAATATGTTACGTTAACATACCAGGCACGTTCTCAGTTATATAACGTACACTTATTCAGCCTGTTGTTCACTATTCTTTATTTATTTTAAATTGCCTTTCAAATGTCTATTCTTGGTGTTGGCTTTTATCAAATAAATTTCCCCCAAAAATGCGACTTATATATGTTTTTTTCCCTTCTTTATTATGCATTTCCGGCCGGTGCGACTTATACTCCGGTGCGACTTATACTCCGAAAAATACGATTTGTGATAATGTTCATCAGTCAACTCATCGGTGTTGATTGTCAATCCATCAAGATAAATATAATTATAACAAAATCAAATTACAGGATGTTATTTATGTAGTTTGATCATTTTCCTCGACTGATGAACTAACACCACGTGGTTTATTTTGTACATATGTAGCATCGTGTACAAAGAATTGCTATTGCGACATCCAGTGGACACATTTAGAACAGCTGTTGCTTTCATTCAAAAATGTCAGGTTAATTTTTATACTTGGCTAACTCATCCACCGGGTTTGCGGGCCTGATCCGGTCCTCGGGCCGTACGTTTGACACCATTGTCTTAAATTCTGGCAGATCAGGTGCGTATGAGCGAGTGTATACTGCCACCTGCTGCACAGACAAGCTACATTCACCGAAAGTCCCATCATAATGTGTTGATGAGTAAAGACACATTTGTTTTCCTCGCTGTCCAAATGTATCCATGAGGGGTCGCCACAAATAAATGAATAATCACGGTCATGAGTCTTAGTGGAAAATTGAAGCGAGTATTAAAATGTTGATAGAAAATATGTTAGGTCTGCGTCTTTCTTTATGCCAATTTCGACTTTTCGACGTAAAACACCGCAAACGAAGAGCAGATTAATCTTCATGTGTGTCGTGGGCGCTGTAATCATCTGCCCACTGACCCCAAGATCCTCGTCTGCGCCTCCCTCCCACACCCTTCGCCGCTTTTAAATCCCCGCCAGTCATGTGATCCGGGACCAGGCGTTCTCGTGCACAAAGGGGGGGTGGGCGGCGTATATCGTTGGCGTGGCCCGGTAATCAAATGCTGTCGCGGAGGCCCCGTGATGAAATTAGGCGATGTTGCCTAAATAAGGGATGAAGGCTTCATAATTGCCAGTCGTGGAGATGTGAGGTGCCCGGTGCCAACTGTCAGAGGCGGGGCTAATGATGACAAATGTCTGCCTATGCAGATTGCTGCCTGTGGAGAAAAATGCACCGGCACTAATGAGAGGAAGCTTGTGTGTGCTCTCATTTAATGACCTGCATGGAAAGCGACCACGCTGCCACGGAAACCACCCCAACAAGAGCCAACGTAAAGAACTTAAAGCCGGAGTATGTAAAAACCTCTTTACAAGTCATGTTGATGGTCGTGATGGGGTTAATCGAAGCTGTCTAATTGCCACGGCAACCGCAGTACACCGAGGGCCTGATTGACTAAGATCTAAGTACTAAAAAGCGTGGACAATCCATAAAATAGTGTCTCCTAGTGTTGTCCCGATACCAATATTTTGGTACTGGTACCGGTGATAAAATTATTTCGATACTTTTCGATACTTTTCTAAATAAAAAGGACCATGAAAAAATGGCATTATTGGCTTTATTTTAACAAAAAATCTTAGCGTACATTAAACTTGTTTCGTACTGCAAGTTTGTCCTTAAATAAAATAGTGAACATACAAGACAACTTGTCTTTTAGTAGTAAGTAAGCAAACAAAGGCTCCTAATTTAGTCTGCTGACATATGCAGTAACATATTGTGTCATTTATCAGTCTATTATTTTGTCAACATTATTAAGGACAAGTGGTAGAAAATGAATTATTAATCTACTTGTTTATTTACTGCTTTCTTTCTCTTTTAACATGTTCTATCTACACTTCTAAAACTATGAAAAAAACTGCGACTTATAGTCCGAAAAATACGGTATATATAATAATGTAGTAACAAACACCTTCATACAAATATGTACCGTATTTTTCGGACTATAAGTCGCAGTTTTTTTTCATAGTTTGGCCGGGGGTGCGACTTATACCGTATTTTTCGGACTATAAGTCGCAGTTTTTTTTCATAGTTTGGCCGGGGGTGCGACTTATACTCAGCAGCGACTTATGTGTGAAATTATTAACACTTTAACGTAAAATATCGAATAATATTATTTAGCTCATTCACGTAAGAGACTAGACGTATAATATTTCATGGGATTTAGCGATTAGGAGTGACAGATTGTTTGGTAAACGTATAGCATGTTCTATATGTTATAGTTATTTGAATGACTCTTACCATAATATGTTACGTTAACATACCAGGCACGTTCTCAGTTGGTTATTTATGCCTCATATAACGTACACTTATTCAGCCTGTTGTTCACTATTCTTTATTTATTTTAAATTGCCTTTCTAATGTCTATTCTTGGTGTTGAGTTTTATCAAATAAATTTCCCCAAAAAATGCGACTTACCGTATTTTCCGCACTATTAGCCGCACCTAAAAACCACAAATTTACTCAAAAGCTGACAGTGCGGCTTTTAACCCGGTGCGCTTTATATATGGGTTAATATTACGATTCATTTTCATAAAGTTTCGATCTCGCAACTTCGGTAAACAGCCGCCATCTTTTTTCCCGGTAGAACAGGAAGCGCTTCTTCTTCTACGCAAGCAACCGCCAAGGTAAGCACCCGCCCCCATAGAACAGGAAGCGCTTCTTCTTCTACTGTAAGCAACCACCCGCCCGCGTAGAAGAAGAAAAAGCGCGCGGATATACCATACGTTTCATTTCCTTTGTGTGTTTACATCTGTAAAGACCACAAAATGGCTCCTACTAAGCGTCAGGGATCCGGTTCATGAAAAGACGCAATCTCTCCATCCGCACACGGATTACTATTTCACAGCAACTGATATTCCTGTGACCCGCACTGTGGATACAACGGGAGCACGTACGGTGAATATTCGCACCACAGGGAATGAGAAGTCATCCTTCACTGTGGTTCTAGCTTGCCATGCTAATGGCCAGAAACTTCCACCCATGGTGATATTCAAAAGGAAGACCTTGCCAAAAGAGACCTTTCCAGCCGGCGTCATCATAAAAGCTAACTCGAAGGGATGGATGAAGAAAAGATGAGCGAGTGGTTAAGGTAAGTTTAAGTTTACGCGAAGAGGCCGGGTGGCTTTTTTCACGCAGCTCTGTCCATGTTGATATACGTATGTTTGTGATTGCACATTTGCGTACATTTTGGGAGTGAACAGAGTTGTTAGAACGCTGGTTTTTAATATATTATTAAAGTTTGACTGACCTATCTGACTGTTTTTTTGACATTCCTTTAGCGCAGTTAGATGCGGCTTACAACACCGGGCGGCTTATAGGTGGACAAAGTTTTGAAATATGCCGTTCATTGAAGGCGCGGCTTTTAACCCAGGGCGCCTTATGGTGCGGAAAATACGGTATATTCCAGTGCGACTTATATATGTTTTTTTCCTTCTTTATTATGCATTTTCGGCCGGTGCGACTTATACTCCGGAGCGACTTATACTCCGAAAAATACAGTAATATGTTTTATATACACACTGCAAGTAAATATATAATGTAGTAACAGACACCTTCATAACAATATGTAATATGTTTTATATACAGACTGCAAGTATATATAATAATGTAGTAACAAACACCTTCATACAAATACGTACCGTATTTTTTGGACTATAAGTCGCAGTTTCTTTCATAGTTTGGCCTGGGGTGCGACTTATACTCAGGCGCGACTTATGTGTGAAATTATTAACACATTACCGTAAAATATCAAATAATATTATTTAGCTCATTCACGTAAGAGACTAGACGTATAAGATTTCATGGGATTTAGCGATTAGGAGTGACAGATTGTTTGGAAAAAAGGTATAGCATGTTCTATATGTTATAGTTATTTGAATGACTCTTACCATAATATGCTACGTTAACATACCAGGCACGTTCTCAGTTGGTTATTTATGCCTCATATAACGTACACTTATTCAGCCTGTTGTTCACTATTCTTTATTTATTTTAAATTGCCTTTCAAATATCTATTCTTGGTGTTGGGTTTTATCAAATAAGTTTCCCTAAAAAATCCGATTTATATTCCAGTGCGACTTATATATATATTTTTCCTTTTTTATTATGCATTTTCGGCCGGTGCGACTTTTACTCCAGAGCGGATTATACTCCGAAAAATACGGTAATATGTTTTATATACACACTGCAAGTAAATATATAATGTAGTAACAAACACATTCATAACAATATGTAATATGTTTTATATACAAACTGGAAGTATATATATAATGTAGTAACATAACAATATGTAATATGTACAAAGAAAAAGAGTTCCTCAGTGTTCACTCTTACAATAACAATGATGCTACAGGTGACAGAACATAAATTAAGTATTGTTGGCGGTTTTTAGATGCATTTTCAAAGTGATTTAAAGGCAGAATAGATTGCTCCCATTAGCTGCAATGCTAGCGATCTCGAATGAGCTCAATTCTATCAATTAGAATGCAACAAAAACAACTTTTGTCTTCTTGTCTCTCATAATGATTGTGAACTATCGGCAAAATTCCCCCCAAAAAGTGCAGTTCACCTTTAAGTCCTCTAGCAGCTACGAAATTATAAAAAGATGTTGCTAAATAGACAATGTCTTATATTTTTTATTTATTGTATGACGGAGCGTTCTCTGTCCATGGGGTGTCTGTGTCAGTTTGCGTGCCCTTTTTTAAATGTGCTAAACAGTGCTCACAAATTGGTGATGAGTGTAAATAAATCACATTGTGTGTGCTGTATAATATATTTTCTCCTCCCAGTATTGGTGTTTTGATGATCAGCATACAGTATGTTTTGCATTATAATGAAGACAACAATGCATAATGGATTGCACACCTTATTTTGCTCACTTAACAGACGCAATCCACTTTGCACACGTTTTGTAGGTCACCGTTGTGTTTCTATCATGCATGTTTGCACTTGTTTTAGTACACGCAAACTTTTTGCAAATCGGGCCCCTAATGCAGTGTTTTTCAACCACTGTGCCGCGGCACACTAGTGTGCTGTGAGATACAGTCTGGTGTGCCGTGGGAGATTCTCTAATTTCACCTATTTGGGTTAAAAATATTTTTTGCAAACCAGTAATTATAGTCTGCAAATGATGTGTTGTTGTTGAGTGTCGGTGCTGTCTAGAGCTCGGCAGAGTAACCGTGTAATACTCTTCCATACCAGTAGGTGGCCGCCGGTAGCTAATTTCTTTGTAGATGTCGGAAACAGCGGGAGGCAGGGTGCAGGTAATAAGGTGTCTAATGCTTAAACCAAAAATAAACAAAAGGTAAGTGCCCCTAAGAAAAGGCTTAGGGAAGGCTATGCAGAATGAAACTAAAACTGAACTGGCTTCAAAGTAAACAAAAACAGAATGCTGGACGACAGCAAAGACTTACTGTGGAGCAAAGACGGTGTCCACAATGTACATCCGAACATGACAATCAACAATGTTCCCCCAAAGAAGGATAAAAACAACTGAAAAATTGTTGATTGCTAAAACAAAGTAGATGCGGGAAATATCGCTCAAAGGAAGACATGAAACTAGAGATGTCCGATAATATCGGCCTGCCCATTAAATGCTTTAAAATGTAATATCGGAAATTATCGGTATCGTATTTATTTTTTTATTTTTTTATTAAATCAACATAAAAAGCACAAGATACACTTACAATTAGTGCACCAACCCAAAACACCTCCCTCCCCCATTCACACTCATTCACACAAAACAATATCGGAATATCGGATATCGGCAAAAAAGCCATTATCGGACATATCGAATATCCATTTCTCTGTTCTCAATTGTTGATGACTGATGATAACAACCAAACCTAACCCGCCCCCCTCCACACCCCGGATTGTAAATAATGTAAATAATTCAATGTGATTATCTTATGTGATGACTGTATTATGATGATAGTATATATGATAGTATATATTTGTATCATGAATCAATTTAAGTGGACCCCGACCTAAACAAGTTGAAAAACTTATTCGGGTGTTACCATTTAGTGGTCAATTGTAGGGAATATGTACTTCACTGTGCAACCTACTAATAAAAGTCTCAATCAATCAATCTCTAATTATTACATATTCTTCAATATCAATTCACTATGGGTTGAAGATGCACATAAATTTGAAATGTTTCCTTTTATACACACACACACGATTACGAGTAAGCAGTAAAAAATATATAGAATAAATACATGCAAAAAAAGTAGGCATGGCTTTACACAATAAGTAGTATGTAAAATATAACACAAATGATCAATATTCTTATTTCTAGCTTTCATTACTGATTGGCTGGCTGGGATAAATCAGGTGGTTCTATGGCTTTCTATTGAGCCATTTTGACTCACGATTAAGTTACCAAATGTGTTTCCTTGTCTGACAAAGGCCTAGCTAACAATAACTGATTGTAGTCCATGTCTGTAGTTTCCTCATTAGTCTCCCTCTCGGCTCTCTGGTTGTTAAAAAGGTATTTTGGAGTGGAGGCGGCAGTAAATCAGACCTTCCTGCTGGTGGTGACGTAATCCTCATGCTAATAAAAGAGCAAAGCAAGAGGAGCCATTGCAGGGCCACATTTCCCCAATTTGTTGCATGAATAGCTCTTGAAAGGGGGCTCCGTCTCCGCACAAAGGGGCTCTCGTCTTTGTTTGCTCTCGCCCCATCTGTGTCATCTGGTGGTCTGTGCAAGAGGGCGGCGTCCCGGGGCGCTGCCAGTTGTTTTATGGACTGTGCGGAGTGGTGCCGGGAGTTCATAAGTCGGGCCGGCCCATTGTGTGGCGAGGCCAGCTGACGCGTGTGAATGGGCCGCGGCATATTGACAGATCATTTCCATTAATGGATCGGACCGGTCCGCCTTGTTTTGTGCCGTGATTTATGTCCGTGGTTTATCATCCGAAGAGCTCGGGGTTAACAGACGCCCTCGTCATGCGGGGACCAGGACAGCACGCTTGAAGTGACGTTGAAGCCTTTTGTCTTTTCATTCTAGTCATTAATGCCCTTAATTAGGTGACAATTACAGGGATTAACTTAACTTTTTACAATTATAAATAAAAAGCATGTTAACTCAGAATTTTCAGAATAGACTCCAAATGTGGTAGGTCAATTTCCACAAAATAAAGACACATTTTATGATTTGCATGAATATTATTTGCATCTAACAATTGATGGATGCCACTTTGATACATTTCGTACATAAACGGTACTAAAACCGATACAATATACGTCATTTGCTATATGTCACACCATTGGCGTTGTTAGGCCTATTTTAGGGGGGCTCAAGCCCCCTAAAATATTCTTTTTTTTTTTTTTTTTTTACAAATACATATTCATTATAAAGTGGCCCGAATATGAGATTAAATAAATAATCATATAACCTGTTACTATTCACTCAGTTTCCCCTCACTTCGTAGCGTAAGGTAGAGAGCCCCTTTAGTGCGTCGGTATCCAATCCATTCCACTTGTTCATATAGAAAATGCCCACATCACTCAAATTCCAGTCCGCATTTTCTCTGCGACCTTGCTTGCGGTCCTGCAGGTGTACGAAGCACATTATCTTCCTGTACAATGAGTGAAGCTGCACAAAACCTTGTGTGTGCAATTGTAAATAATTTAGTTTTTAAGTTTTGTGTTTCTTGTAGAATCTATATAAAGTAATGTACATTAGCCTATTCTTAAAATAATGAAAACAACATAATTAAATATATTTGTTTTATTGTATTGTTACATTAATAGCTGTTGTATTATTATAGGATGGCTTGTTAAACATTTCATAGGATTTTCAGAGGGAGGAAAAACCAAGACATTCAATATAAAATGTAAAATGAATAAATACATAAAAACTAAAAGAAAAACAATGGTTAAAAGCCATCGTCCCGGGGAGCATTTCATTTCGTCCCGTGCATTTTTTTTAAATAATAATAATAACAATGAATAATTTCTAAGTCTTTGTTAGCCGTTTGTGAAGTTTTGTGCTTGTGCGTAACGTTCGCTCGCATCCTGTGCATCTCCTGCGGGCTAAGTCCCCCCTGTCCTTAAAAGCTAGTGACGCCCCTGTGTCACACTATGTGAACAGAACATCCACATGTCCGCTTTGTGTTGTCGTTAACAAACCATATTATACGTAATTTTGCACTAAAATTGTCACGACTGGGACTGTGGAGTGGTTTGTTCTCCCGAGGTGCAAAAGATTTGGACCATACGTGGCGTGAAGGGGAGTACATGATTTATTTAAACACTATAACCACAAAAAAAAAGGATCAAACAAAAGGCGCGCACAGGGGCGGAAGTACAAAACTTGACTATAAACACAAAACTTGCACAAAGGCAGAAACTATGAACAATTAAACAAAACTTGCAAACTATGGCATGAATAAAGAAAACTTACTTGGATGGAAAAAACGGCATGAAAAAGCGCAGCAAGGGTCATAAGGGTGTGTGGAGAGTATAAATGCGGGATGTCACCAGAAAGACAAACTGAAAACAATGAACTTAAATACTACAGACATGATTAACAAAATCAGGTGCGTGACTCAAAACGTGAAACCGGTGCGTGACAGGTGAAAACTAATGGGTTGCTATGGTGACAAACAAGAGTGCACAATGAGTCCAAACGTGGAGCAGGTGACACTAATGGGTAATCATGGAAACAAGACAAGGGAGTGAAAAGCCAGAAACTAAAGAGTCCAATAACTAAACAAAACAAAACATGACTAAAACAAAACATGATTACACAGACATGACAAAAATAAACATTTTCAAGCTTAAAAGTTGCCGAAATGAACTGTGAATATCAACACCACAGAAGTATTGGCTACTAGACTAGACCAAAACATTAACACCGCGCTTTTCAGTATCGTGGCCACTGATTGGCTCAGCCTCAGGCAACACTACTAACATTGGCAGGCGAACTTTTTAGCCGATCACCTAAGATTCATAACTTGGCACTTTGTACATGCTAAATGTTAGCACTCTGACATTAGCGTGCTAATTTTTTCAGTCAATTTTGCACACTGCAAAAAGTAAGTGTTCAAAAACAAGAATAAAAATTACAAAAATTAGGGGTACTTTATTTGAACGAAGCAAAAGTATCCGCCAATAGAACAAGAAAATTTGGCTTGTCAAGATTTTCCAAAACAAGTAAAATTAGATTAAACCCCAATGAACCCAAAAATACCTTAAAATAAGTATATACCGTATTTTTCGGACTATAAGTCGCAGTTTTTTTCATAGTTTGGCCGGGGGTGTGACTTATACTCAGGAGCGACTTATGTGTGAAATTATTAACACATTACCGTAAAATATCAAATAATATTATTTAGCTCATTCACGTAAGAGACTAGACGTATAAGATTTCATGGGATTTAGCGATTAGGAGTGACAGATTGTTTGGTAAATGTATAGCATGTTCTATATGTTATAGTTATTTGAATGACTCTTACCATAATATGTTACGTTAACAGGCACGTTCTCAGTTGGTTATTTATGCCTCATATAACGTTCACTAATCTTTATTTATTTTAAATTGCCTTTCAAATGTCTATTCTTGGTGTTGGGTTTTATCAAATACATTTCCCCCCAAAATGCGATTTATACTCCAGTGCGACTTATATATGTTTTTTCCCTTCTTTATTATGCATTTTCGGCCGGTGCGCCTTATACTCCGGAGCGACTTATACTCCGAAAAATACAGTACTCACTAATAACAACTGTACTACTATATGAGTACGTATTTTCTATTGTTTCATTGAAAATAAAACCGCAAAGTCTATTTATTGGGCTGTCATCTGTTTTAATATGAGACACAATTGTGTCTAAGTCATGATTTTTTTTTTTTATGCTTGAAATAAGAAATTATTACTTTAAAAAAGTAGTTTTATACTTGTGAGTGTTGATGACACAGCTTTGCAACAGTTGATATTCTGGTTTCAAGCATGTTTTACTCAATATAGGTCATCAAATCTCAGCAACAAGCTGTAATATCTTACTGAGATCAATTAGGACCAAAACCCTTAAAACAAGTAAAACACTCAGTGAGAAGAATTATCTTATCAGACAGAAAATAAGCAAATATCACCCTTATTTGAGATATTTTATCTTACTTAGATTTCAGTTTTTGCAGTGCAGCCTAGGACTCATAACTTGGTACTTAGTACATGCTAAGTGTTAGCATGCTGACATTAGTGTGCTAACTTATTTAACCAATTTTGCAGTCAAATGCCTCCGACTCATAACTTGGTTATTGACACATGCTCACTTTTTTTTTTTTTTTTGCCAATTTTGCATCCAAACACCTCAAAGTCGTATAACTCAGTACTCGATACATGCTAACTTTTAGCATGTTAACTTTAGCATTGTAGCCTGCCAAACTTTTTAGCCAATTTTACAGCCAAACATCTCAGTCATTTAACTTGGTACTTGACACATGTTAATTATTAGCATGCTAAGGTTAGCATATTAACTCTTTAAGCCAATTTTGCAGCCCAAGACCTCAGGGTCATATAACATTGTGTTTGCACATGCTAACTTTTTTAGCAAATCTTACATGTGTACGCTTCATAGTCATGTGACTTGGTTCTTGACAGCGGGGGTGTATATTGTAGCGTCCCGGAAGAGTTAGTGCTGCAAGGGATTCTGGGTATTTGTTCTGTTGTGTTTATGTTGTGTTACGGTGCAGATGTTCTCCCGAAATGTGTTTGTCATTCTTGTTTGGTGTGGGTTCACAGTGTGGCGCATATTTGTATCAGTGTTAAAGTTGTTTATACGGCCACCCTCAGTGTGACCTGTATGGCTGTTGACCAAGTATGGATGCATTCACTTGTATGTGTGAAAAGCCGTAGATATTATGTGATTGGGCCGGCACACAAAGGCAGCGCCTTTAAGGTTTATTGCCGCTCTGTACTTCTCCCTACGTCCGTGTACACAGCGGCGTTTTAAAAAGTCATAAATTATACTTTTTAAAACCGATACCGATAATTTCCGATATCACATTTCAAAGCATTTATCAGCCGATAATATCGGCAGTCCGATATTATCAGACATCTCTAATTAGCACATTAGCTAATGCTAACGACGCTCGCTTCATTACATCACAATAGCCCGTACAAATATGCATGAAAACACTCCTACAGACGTCACACATTGGATGGTTGAGTAAGTAAGAATTGTGTTAGTTATATTGTAAAACTTACAAATGTTACTTGGAGTGATAAATGAAGAATCCATACAACTAGAAACGCTAAAGAAGGTTTAACTTTCAGTTCAAAGCATTGTAAATAATGTAAATAATTCAATGTATATACTCTGATGATTAACTTGTGTGATGACTGTATTATGATGATAGTATATATTTGTACCATGAATTGATTAACGTGGACCCCGACTTAAACAAGTTGAAAAACGTATTCGGGTGTTACCATTTAGTGGTCAATTGTACGGAATATGTACTGTACTGTGCAATCTACTAATAAAAGTGTCAATCAATCAATCAATCAATCAAAACAAAGTACATTTTCAACCCGCACCACCTGCAGTAAGCAAACTGGTCCACAAGATGGCGCCATAGCACAAACAATAGCGCACCTATTCGGCGTGACTGCTTGTGTTTAATAAAAACAATTGAACACAACATAGTATGGCCATTAGCAAGTAATCCGTCAATTAGCCGCAGGGTTCAAAGCGTAGGAAAAAAGTTGCGGCTTACAGTTTATAATAGTACCAATAAGAGTACCAATGAATACTGGTATCAATGAGGAATATCGATAAAATCCTATAAGGATATATCGTATTTCCTTGAATTACCGCTGGGTCAAACTCGTTTCGCAAAATATTATTTTTATTAGCGCATGTCTAGAATTTCCGCCGGGTCAAACTCGTTTCGCAAAATAATTAGCATATGCCTAGAATTTCCGCCGGGTCAAACTCGTCACGTCACGAGTGACACTTCACCTGTCATCATTTTCAAAATGGAGGAGGCTGATTTCAATAATTTAAAATCGCATAAAGGGAAGAAGACTAAGAGCTATTCGGTAGGATTTAAGGTCCAAGATATTGAATATGCTAAAAAGAACAGTAAGGAGCTATGTTTTATTAATATACCGTAGCTGCGTGTGTCAAATATGAGTCATTAAATGACTCCCGCCTCCAGGTGGTAGAGGGCGCTAGTGTTCTTTCTTGCGACTACTCGGCTGCAGAAGAAGTGACAACAAACAGCAACAGTTTATTTTTTCTTCTCGCTTGCACTTTTAACATGGAGGATTACATATCTAAAATAAAACAGTTTTCTAAAATGAACTTTCAATCGAAGCAGGAAGTATTATTAAAGGAAGATCTCTCTTAAAACTGAAGAAAGATAAGGAAAACTTCTATAAACAAGTTATCGATGCTTTTGTTCAGAAGGAGCGGCGCATGGACTTCATTTATAAGTAAAGGTAAGACCATAATAACGTTTTTTTTTTTATTAAATGTGCTTTTCATGATGGTATCCTTACATCACACTCAAATTTATAAGCGCAGGCCTAAATTTACCGCATGCCTTTGGTAAGCGCCGGAGTGAGAAGAGGTTTTAAATTAATTACCGGAAATAAGGTACATGCCTACTCAAGACCTTTGGGAACCAAATGGATCTCTTCAAATAGGTACTTTTTTTTTTTTTTTCAACCTTCCAAAAACAATAATTCCAGTTTGAGTTTATTACAGAGAGTTTCGATGTCGCACTAATTTATCTAGGACAATTGTCTCCGCCGGTTCTTCATTTTGCTGTTTGCGCGTTCGCCATGAGCTCGTTCCCAATCACAACCTCACCGCCGCATTCGCCGCACCCATCTCCTCGCTACCATTTTTAGGCTGGCGTCGCCCTCCCCTCCAGGAGGCGAGGTGAAATAGAGAGGAAGCGAAAGGAGGGGAGGTTCACCATCACCCCCCCCCCCCCCCCCACCCCCGCACACACACACACACACACACACACACACACACACACCCAGGAGGATGCGAGACAAAGATGGCAGCATTAGACATTTTGTCTCCTTTCATTAGTTCTGGTGGTGCTGAGCTGTGCTTAATATTAGCCTGCCGCTTCCCCCCCTGGTTTTGACGCAGGAGAGGCCGTCGCCGTCAAATGCGGCCCACCTCATTTCCATCCTCCACGCTCACGCAGACATATGGGGCACGATGCCAATTGCTTATTTTATACGGTAATTAACAACACTCAGACCGTGTTAGATGTGCCTGGAGCGTGACATAGTTTACTTCACACATTTACATGCACACCCATATAAGGTCAGCTATTTTAGGATCTCTGCAGTAACACCTTTTAATAATCGGAAGCGGTTTTCAAACTTTTTTTTCCCCCCCAAGTACCTTCACCATAATGACCCACATTAAAACACAGTAGTGTAGTGGACCTAAGTATTCATTAAAAACAAGGCAGAGGTTTTATTTAACGTATTGAGTTGAGTTTGTGTTCATTTGGAACATGCATGCATACAACATGATGCATCACACTTTCCAGTTCCTCTATTCAACACGTTCGAAAAGGAGTAGGAAGAAGCAGAGCTTATTTAATCTGACCCCTTTTCCTTTTACATAGCAGTTGCTAAAACTTTTGTTCACTTCCTGTTCTCAATTTATTCACTCATAACTAATAACATTAAAAATAAATACTAGAGATGTCCAATATTATCTAACGATAAATGCTTTAAAATGTAATACCGGAAGTTATCGGTATCGGTTTCAAAAAGTAAAATGCATGACTTTTTAAGACGCCGCTGTACGGAGTGGTACACGGACGTAGGGAGAAGTACAGAGCGCCAATAAACCTTAAAGGCACTGCCTTTGCGTGCCGGTCCAATCACATAATTTCTACGGCTTACTTGGTCAACAGCCATACAGGTTACACTGAGGGTGGCCGTATAAACAAGTTTAACACTGTTACAAATATGCGCCGCACTGTGTGAACCCACACCAAACAAGAATGACAAACACATTTCGGAAGAACATCCGCACCGTAACACAACATAAACACAACAGAACAAATACCCAGAATCCCCTGCAGTACTAACTCTTCTGGGACGCTACAATATAACTTGAGTTGATTTATTTTGGAAAACCTTGTTACATTGTTTAATGCATCCAACGGGGCATCACAACAAAATTAGGCATAATAATGTGTTAATTCCACGACTGTATGTATCGGTATCGGTTGATATCGGTATCGGTAATTAAGAGTTGGACAATATCGGGATAGCGGTAAAAAAGCCATTATCTCTACTTTAAACATCCATCCATCCATCCATTTTCTACCGCTTGTCCCTTTTGGGGTTGCGGGGGGTTCTGGAGCCTATCTCAGCTACATTCGGGCGGAAGGCGGGGTACACCCTGGACAAGTCGCCACCTCATCACAGGGCCTCTACTTTAAACAATTTACTTAAATGTGTCATGAATTAACTATAATTGGAATTCAATACATACATGTGTTATTAATTGTGTCAATAAACTATTTAATGCCAAAAGCACATTTAGTTATTTCAATATCTAATTGTTTGTCTGTTTGATTAATAGTATTCATTTTAATTGGTAATGATTTATTATTTTTTTCATTAAATAATCAATTATTTTACAAATTAATCATTTATTCCATTATTTAATGGTTGATTGGATTATTTGTGTCGGCGCTTCATGAATGTATTTTTTCCGTCAAACCTTAAAGCATTTTTTCCGTCAAACCTTAAAGGCACTGCCTTTGTGTGCCGGTCCAATCACATAATATCTACGGCTTACTTGGTCAACAGCCATACAGGTCACACTGAAGGTGGCCGTATAAACAACTTTAACACTGTTACAAATATGCGCCACACTGTGTGAACCCACACCAAACAAGAATGACAAACACATTTCGGGAGAACATCCGCACCGTAACACAACATAAACACAACAGAACAAATACCCAGAATCCCTTGCAGTACTAACTCTTCCGGGACGCTACAATATAACTTGAGGTGATTTATTTTGGAAAACCTTATTACATTGTTTAATGCATCCAGCGGGGCATCACAACAAAATTAGGCATAATAACGTGTTAATTCCACGACTGTATATATCGGTATCGGTTGATATCGGTATCGGTAATTAAGAGTTGGACAATATCAGGATATCGGTAAAAAAGCCATTATCTCTACTTTAAACATCCATCCATCCATCCATTTTCTACCGCTTGTCCCTTTTGGGTTAGCGGGTGGTGCTGGAGCCTATCTCAGCTGCATTCGGGCGGAAGGCGGCGTACACCCTGGACAAGTCGCCACCTCATCACAGGGCCTCTACTTTAAAAAATGTACTTAAATGTGTCATTAATTAACTATAATTGGAATTAAATACATACTTGTGTTATTAATTGTGTCAATAATCTATTTAATGCAAAAGCACATTTAGTTATTTCAATATCTAATTGTCTGTTTGATTAATAGTATTCATTTTAATTGGTAATGATTTATTATTTTTTTCATTATAAAATCAATTATTTTACAAATTAATCATTTATTCGATTATTTAATGGTTGATTTGATTATTTGTGTCGGCGCTTCATAAATGTATTTTTTCCGTCAAACCTTAAAGCATTTTTTCCGTCAAACCTTAAAGGCACTGCCTTTGCATGCCGGTCCAATCACATGATATCTACGGCTTACTTGGTCAACAGCCATACAGGTCACACTGAGGGTGGCCATATAAACAAGTTTAACACTGTTACAAATATGTGCCACACTGTGAACCCACACCAAACAAGAATGACAAACACATTTCGAAAGAACATCCGCACTGTAACACAACATAAACACAACAGAACAAATACCCAGAATCCCTTGCAGTACTAACTCTTCCGGGACGCTACAATATAACTTGAGGTGATTTATTTTGGAAAACCTTATTACATTGTTTAATGCATCCAGCGGGGCATCACAACAAAATTAGGCATAATAACGTGTTAATTCCACGACTGTATATATCGGTATCGGTTGATATCGGTATCGGTAATTAAGAGTTGGACAATATCAGGATATCGGTAAAAAAGCCATTATCTCTACTTTAAACATCCATCCATCCATCCATTTTCTACCGCTTGTCCCTTTTGGGGTAGCGGGTGGTGCTGGAGCCTATCTCAGCTGCATTCGGGCGGAAGGCGGGGTACACCCTGGACAAGTCGCCACCTCATCACAGGGCCTCTACTTTAAACAATTTACTTAAATGTGTCATTAATTAACTATAATTGGAATTAAATACATACATGTGTTATTAATTGTGTCAATAATCTATTTAATGCAAAAGCACATTTAGTTATTTCAATATCTAATTTATTTACTTATTATTTTTTTCATTAAATAATCAATTATTTGACAAATTAATCATTTATTCCATTATTTAATGGTTGGTTTGATTATTTGTGTCGGCGCTTCATGAATGTATTTTTTCCGTCAAACCTTAAAGGCACTGCCTTTGCGTGCCGGTCCAATCACATAATTTCTACGGCTTTTGACACACACAAGTGAATGCAAATCATACTTGGTCAAAAGCCATACAGGTCACACTGAGGGTGGCCGTATAAACAACTTTAACACTGTTACAAATATGCGCCACACTGTGAACCCACACCAAACAAGAATGACAAACACATTTCGGAAGAACATCCGCACTGTAACACAACATAAACACAACAGAACAAATACCCAGAATCCCTTGCAGTACTAACTCTTCCTGGACGCTACAATATAACTTGAGTTGATTTATTTTGGAAAACCTTGTTACATTGTTTAATGCATCCAGCGGGGCATCACAACAAAATTAGGCATAATAATGTGTTAATTCCACGACTGTATATATCGATATCGGTTGATATCGGTATCGGTAATTAAGAGTTGGACAATATCGGGATATCGGTAAAAAAGCCATTATCTCTACTTTAAACATCCATCCATCCATCCATCCATTTTCTACCGCTTTTTCCCTTTTGGGGTCGCAGGGGGTGCTGGAGCCTATCTCAGCTGCATTCGGGCGGAAGGCGGGGTACACCCTGGACAAGTCGCCACCTCATCACAGGGCCTCTACTTTAAACAATTTACTTAAATGTGTCATTGATTAACTATAATTGGAATTAAATACATACATGTGTTATTAATTGTGTCAATAATCTATTTAATGCAAAAGCACATTTAGTTATTTCAATATCTTATTTATTTATTATTGTTTTCATTATATAATCAATTATTTTACAAATTAGTCATTTATTCCATTATTTAATGGTTGATTTGATTATTTGTGTCGGCGCTTCATGAATGTATTTTTTCCGTCCAACCTTAAAGCATTTTTTCCGTCAAACCTTAAAGGCACTGCCTTTACGTGCCGGTCCAATCACATAATTTCTACGGCTTTTCACACACACAAGTGAATGTATTCATACTTGGTCAACAGCCATACAGGTCACACTAAGGGTGGCCGTATAAACAACTTTAACACTGTTGCAAATATGCGCCACACTGTGAATCCACACCAAACAAGAATGACAAACACATTTCGGGAGAACATCCTCACCGTAACACAACATAAACACAACAGAACAAATACCCAGAATCCCCTGCAGTACTAACTCTTCCGGGACGCTACAATATACAACCCCCGCTACCACCTGCTTTTTTTTTTTTTGTTATTGCTCCCACGGCACATTGTAAAAATACGATTAAACAAGAAAGCTACACAGAAAAAAAAAGTCAAACTATAATATGGAACAAAAAGGCAAGTCTACAGACCATATCTACATTGGATGGGTATATAAACAAAACAAATATCAAAATGGCCTCCACATCAAATGCATACAATCTTGTTGTAGAACAGCAATTATTGTATCTATCCCTAACTGTGGCAGCCATGTTTACAGTATCATTTTAAAGCACATTTCTGGATTAGTGATGTTTAAACTGTAATTTGGAGTGCATCTAATGTGGTGTAAAAATAGTCTGGTTTACATATCCATGGCCTGCATGGCTTTCTCTTTTGTTTGTTTAAATAACGCGCGTGTGTGTGTGTGTGTGTGTGTGTGTGTGTGTGTGTGTGTGTGTGTGTGTGTGTGTGTGTGTGTGTGTGTGTGTGTGTGTGTGTGTGTGTGTGTGTGTGTGTGTGTGTGTGTGTGTGTGTTTGTGTTCTTGTATTTCTACCCTTCTTGAGACATCAACAAGGAAAAGTACCTTCCATATGAGGACCGGTGAACAAGTCATGACATAAATCATGGTCCCAATAAGGAAAACCATTGCATCTAATAGAGAACGTCTCATTTGCACCCTTGGTGATAAAATCTATCAAAATTTGGGTGGTCCCAAAAAGGAGGAATTTTTCAAATTGACTGTGTGTCGCTTTTAAAAGTGCTCCCCCTCTGGTCAACATATGAAATAACAAGTGTATGTAAACATGTGAAGTGCTCCCTCTCTGGCCAACATATGTAATAACAAGTGTGTGTAAACATTTTTAAATGTGCCTCCTTTGGCCAAAATTAATAAAAAATTAATAAATTATGTATACAGAGACATAATAATAATTAATAACTTGAAGAAATAAAGATAACATAAATAAATAAAGAAGATTAAAAACCAATGACAAACAAAAAATTTATTAAAAGCAGTCTTTTTCTCACAATGTGTCGACTTCTTTCTTAAAAAATTGGGAATAATTCCTCATATTCTTTCTGTTTCTGTAACATTGCAATATTTTCTCGTAAATTCGTTACTTTTTTATGGAAAAGTAATAATTTTTCTTGTAAAACGGCGGCATTTGTCATATAAAATTCGGACTTTTATCACAATATTGCCAATTTTTTTGCTATTCTTGTAAAATAGTGACATTTTTCGAGTAAAATTATGACTTTTTGTCATACTTTTGCAGAGTAAAATTCCGATTGTGATATTGACAACATTTTTAAGTTTTCTAATAAAAAATGTTGACTTTTGTCGAGTAAAATTACGACTCCTTTCATAAAATTGCCAAAATGTTAAGCTTTTCTTGTAAAACAGCGACTGTTATATCGCACAAATGTTCAATTTGTCTTGTAAAATGTTGATTTGCGTTAAGTAAAATGACGACTTTTATTATGATACTGGCAAAATTCTACGTTTTTCTTGTGAAATTGTGACAATTTTCTTGTGAAATTCTGACTCATTTTTCACAACAAGCTATTTTATATTTTCATAGTGTGTATATATTATTAATGCTGTAAATACAAATCTTTGTATATCTAGAAAGGGTGGTCCTAAAGAGGTAGGCATTATTTAGAGGTCTCAAGAAGGTAACAAATACAAGAGTGTGTCTGTGTGTGTGTGTGTGTGTGTGTGTGTGTGTGTGTGTGTGTGTGTGTGTGTGTGTGTGTGTGTGTGTGTGTGTGTGTGTGTGTGTGTGTGTGTGTGTGTGTGTGCGTGTTCTTGTATTTCTACCCTTCTTGAGACATCAACAAGGAAAAGTACCTTCCATATGAGGACCGGTGAACAAGTCATGACATAAATCATGGTCCCAATAAGGAAAACCATTGCATCTAATAGAGAATGTCTCATTTGCACCCCTGGTGATAAAATCTATCAAAATTTGGGTGGTCCCAAAAAGGAGGATTTTTTAAATTGACTGTGTGTCGCTTTTAAAAGTGCTCCCCCTCTGGTCAACATATGAAATAACAAGTATGTGTAAACATGTGAAGTGCTCCCCCTCTGGCCAACATATGTAATAACAAGTGTGTGTAAACATTTTTAAATGTGCCTCCTTTGGCCAAAATTAATTTAAAAAAAAAAAAAATTATATATATATATATATATATATATATATATATATATATATATATATATATATATAGAGAGAGAGAGAGAGAGAGAGAGAGAGAGAGAGAGAGAGAGAGAGAGAGAGAGAGAGAGAGAGAGAGAGAGAGAGAGAGAGAGTGAGAGAGAGACATACTGTAATAACTTGAAGTAAATAAAGAAGATTAAAAACCAATTACAAACAAAAAATTAACTAAAAGCAGTCTTTTTCTCACAATGTGTCGACTTCTTTCTTATAAAATTGGGAACAATTCCTCATATTCTTTCTGTTTCTGTAACATTGCAATACTTTCTTGTAAATTTGTTACTTTTTTTATGTAAAAGTAATAATTTTTCTTGCAAAATGGCGGCATTTGTCATATAAAATTCGGACTTTTATCACAATATTGCCAATTTTTTTTTTGCTGTTCTTGTAAAATAGAGATATTTTTCGAGTAAAATTATGACATTTTGTCATAATTTTGCAGAGTAAAATTCCGATTGTAATATTGACAACATTTTTAAGTTTTCTAATAAAAAATGTTGACTTTTGTTGAATAAAATTACGACTCCTTTCATAAAATTGCCAAAATGTTAAGTTTTTCTTGTAAAACAGCGACTGTTATCATGATATCGCACAAATGTTCAATTTGTCTTGTAAAATGTTGATTTGCGTTAAGTAAAATGACGACTTTTATTATAATACTGGCAAAATTCTACGTTTTTCTTGTGAAATTGTGACAATTTTCTTGTGAAATTCCGATTCATTTTTCACAACAAGCTATTTTATATTTTCATAGTGTGTATATATTATTAATGCTGTAAATACAAATCTTTATATATCTAGAAAGGGTGGTCCTAAAGAGGTAGGCATTATTTAGAGGTCTCAAGAAGGTAAGAAATACAAGAGTGTGTGTGTGTGTGTGTGTGTGTGTGTGTGTGTGTGTGTGTGTGTGTGTGTGTGTGTGTGTGTGTGTGTGTGTGTGTGTGTGTGTGTGTGTGTGTGTGTGTGTGTGTGTTGTATTTCTACCCTTCTTGAGACATCAACAAGGAAAAGTACCTTCCATATGAGGACCGGTGAACAAGTCATGACATAAATCATGGTCCCAATAAGGAAAACCATTGCATCTAATAGAGAATGTCTCATTTGCACCCCTGGTGATAAAATCTATCAAAATTTGGGTGGTCCCAAAAAGGAGGAATTTTTCAAATTGACTGTGTGTCGCTTTTAAAAGTGCTCCCCCTCTGGTCAACATATGAAATAACAAGTGTATGTAAACATGTGAAGTGCTCCCTCTCTGGCCAACATATGTAATAACAAGTGTGTGTAAACATTTTTAAATGTGCCTCCTTTGGCCAAAATTAATAAAAAATTAATAAATTATGTATACAGAGACATAATAATAATTAATAACTTGAAGGAATAAAGATAAAATAAATAAATAAAGAAGATTAAAAACCAATTACAAACAAAACATTTACTAAAAGCAGTTTTTTTCTCACAATGTGTCGACTTCTTTCTTATAAAATTGGGAACAATTCCTCATATTCTTTCTATTTCTGTAACATTACAATATTTTCTCGTAAATTCGTTACTTTTTTTATGTAAAGGTAATAATTTTTCTTGCAAAATGGCGGCATTTGTCCTATAAAATTCGGACTTTTATCACAATATTGCCAATTTTTTTTTTGCTGTTCTTGTAAAATAGTGACATTTTTCGAGTAAAATTATGACTTTTTGTCATAATTTTGCAGAGTAAAATTCCGATTATAATATTGCCAAAATTTTAAAGTTTGCTTATAAAAAATTGTGACTTGTCGAGTAAAATTACGACTCTTTTCATAAAATTGCCAAAATGTTAAGCTTTTCTTGTAAAACAGCGAAAATTCCAACTTTTATCATAATATCGCACAAATGTTCAGTTTTTCTTGTAAAATGTTGCGTTGAGTAAAATGACGACTTTTATTATAATACTGCCAAAATTCTACGTTTTTCTTGTGAAATTGTGACCATTTTCTTGTGAAATTCCGACTCATTTTTCACAACAAGCTATTTTATATTTTAATAGTGTGTATATATTATTAATGCTGTAAATACAAATCTTTATATATCTAGAAAGGGTGGTCCTAAAGAGGTAGGCATTATTTAGAGGTCTCAAGAAGGTAACAAATACAAGAGTGTGTGTGTGTGTGTGTGTGTGTGTGTTCGGTCCTGCTGGGCCTTCATCTGCCGCACTCATTAGAGCAGCGATCTCAGTGGGCTCTATTAGAGCAGCACAGACAACAGGCTCCCCGTGAACGTGCGAGTAGTAGAAGAAGAAGTGCTGATGTGCAGCTTCCTGCCTGCGGCTGCTCCCTGACTCGGGATCCGCCCCGAGGCCCAAAGGGGGCAGACGGATTTTGACAGAGTTTTGAAAATACGGAATTCACCGGCCGCTTAATTGTCGTTTTTATGTAATCCTGCTTTGTTCCTGTTTGTGTTGCGTAATATGGAAAAGTGACTTTTTAATGATGTTCCAACAGGAATATGGGTCCTCTGAGTCTGCTAAAGAGCACTAAACCTTAAATAAAAATCTATCATTGCTTCACTTTCAAGAGGAGCTCCAAAGCCCCTCTTTGAAGTAGCAAAAATCCCCATTCCACATCTGACTCTGAGACCCTAGCTTGATGAGACCTCCCCCAACAGGCTTGGCTACACATCTTAAAGGGAAACTGCATTTTTTATTTTTTTTTATTTTGCCCATCAATCACA
>NC_084564.2:13032500-13037500 GCF_033978685.3 Nerophis lumbriciformis | reverse complement strand
ATACCTCATTTATGTCAAAACCGTGCAGCTGTTGTGGAATTGGGACTAAAAAGATGCATAAAGTCCCTTTTTTTTTTTAAAGCTTTTAAGAGTTTATCTGCCATCTCCCATGGAGAAGCAACATGGCTGAGAGAGACCCGGCGAGTGGACAAGTCCAGCCTTTGTTGGTTTGTTCACATGGCAGCCAGCTTTGAGTGTGTGACAGCCGTTTAACTCCACACGACCTGGTTCTCAAGTGCCGTCGTTTGAGCGCTCTCGAATCCTGTTAGGGCCCATAATTACAATTCATGCACTCCCTGTGCGTCTTTGAAGAGCCATTGAGAGGGAGACTGAAGGAGAGTCCCAGCAATGCTTACTCTTCATGGTCACATCAGACTGCAGCAAACTGCGGCATGTATTAACATTTCTGAATGTTTCTTTAAACCTCTAACATCAAAGCTGTCGCTGGCATTAGGATTCAAAATGCTCCTCTTAAATTACCTTAAACGTCTTGAACTATCAGAATCATTTCAATGGTTTCTGAAGACAGTGACTCTGCACTTTTTTAGTGAAGGACTGTCACAGTGGCTGCGGGAAAAAGTCCATGGGTAGGTATCTGGGTCTGAGAGGGACACGGAAGCACGCTTTTTATGACAAAGTTCTGCACAAAAGTGAGATTCTGATTTTTTTGCTTTTGCTTTTCGTGCTTTGCCATGTAAATAGAAATCAAAATATCATGATATCGTATACGTAATATTTTTTGGGGGGAAAATACCACTATAGGGCTACAATCACACTGCAGAGTAGATTAAGTTAAGTTAAAGTACCAATTATTGTCAGACACACACACACTAGGTGTGGTGAAATGTGTCCTCTGCATTTGACCCATCCCCTTGATCACCCCCTGGGAGGTGAGGGGAGCAGTGAGCAGCAGCGGTGGCCGCGCCCGGGAATCATTTTTGGTGATTCAACCCCCAATTCCAACCCTTGATGCTGAGTGCCAAACAGTGAGGTAATGGGTCCCATTTTTATAGTCTATGGTATGACTCGGCCGGGGTTTGAACTCACAACCTACCGATCTAAGGGCGGACACTCTAACTACTAAACCACTGAGAATGTCCAATTCAGATTTGTTTGTCAAATCTGAAATGTGTATGTCGTCGTTCATAATACAACAAAAGAGTGATGTCTAATGTGAATGCAAACTGACCCGCACGCAGACATGACGTCATGACGTCACACGTGCTGCAGTGTTGGCGGAAGTAATCGTGGCTCCAGTTCTCGTCGTCTCAGTCCTGACGCGTTTGTAGCAATTGTAAGGATTTTGTGCAATCCAAGTCAACATTTTCTGAACCGAATTATTGCAGGTGAAAGATTAAGAAGGAAGGGAGCAGGGACCATTATTTCCGCTTGTTTTCTGTTCATTTGTCAAATACTTATTTTGCAACAGTCTATTTTGGAGAAGAATCATGACGTTTATCGCTATTTGATGACGTATTGGTTTGATTAACGCGACCGTAGCTCCCAGACTGCAGTCACATTCCATACATATCCGATTTATTTAAGAGAGACCTGGGTTGGATTTAAAAAAAATTCTGAATTGCATTGTTCACATGGACATGAAAAAAATCCAAAACAGGTCACATTTGGACAAAACAATTGGAATTGACCTGCATTGTGAACAAGGCCTATGATTGCACAAAACTGTTTTTTTTTGGCGCTTATTCTGCAATGATAGTGGCTCCCTGGAGCATTTTTCAAAAATGATTAGAAATGGAAAAAGATGGGGGGAAAATAATTTAATGTAAAATATTCCACTCATATGTCTCATTTTGTCCACCAAATGTTTTATGCTGTGCGTGAATGCACAAATGTGCGCTTTGTTGATTGTACTGATGTGTGGGGCGGTATAGCTCGGTTGGTAGAATGGCTGTGCCAGCAACTTGAGGGTTTCAGGTTCGATCCCCGCTTCTGCCATCCTAGTCACTGCCGTTGTGTCCTTGGGCAAGACACTTTACCCACCTGCTCCCAGTGCCACCTACACTGGTTTAAATGAAATTTAGATATTGGGTTTCACTATGTAAAAAAGCGCTTTGAGTCACTAGAGAAAAGCGCTATATAAATATAATTCACTTCACTTCACACTTATAATTAAAGGAAATCAGAATTGAGGTACAGGTGCACCCAAAATGTTTCAACCTTGATCGTAAATTCTATTTATTTGCAAAATGTACAAACCTTCATTCAATACAGTAGATGATCACTTTTCATTAATTGGCACTGCTTTTATGTCAAATTGCGCTTTTGTTTTGTTGGTTCATTTCATTTCACTAACACGGGGGTCAGCAACCCGCGGCTCTCGAGCCGCATGCGGCTTTTTAGTGCCACCCTAGTGGCTCCCTGGAGCATTTTTCAAAAATGATTGGAAATGGAAAAAGATGGGGGGGGGGAATAATTTCATGTAAAATATTCCACTCCTTCTTTGTCTCATTTTGTCCACCAAATGTTTTATGCTGTGCGTGAATGCACAAAGGTGCGCTTTGTTGATTGCACTGATGTGTGGAGTGCTAATCAGGCATATTTGGTCAGTGCATGACTGCAAGCTAATCAATGCTAACATGCTATTTAGGCTAGCTGTATGTACATATTGCATCATTATGCCTCATTTGTAAATATATTTGAGCTCATTTAATATCCTTTACTCTTATCGTCTTTGTATATAATTTAGTTTTGCATGTCTCATGACACATTATCTGTATGTAATATTGGCTGCATTTCAGATAGTTCTTTGTGTGCCATGTTGTTCCAGACCACAGCAAACATTACCTAGCTTGCCAAAGATTGTAACAAATCTATTAAAAGAAGACAGCCTGTCATTTCCTTTAACTTGGACTAAGACATCTAACTTTTGGCCATTAAGAGCCAGTAATTTCCAGGACTTATCTCACCTTCTGAGTAACCTCTGATTTACTAATGGTTTTTAATGTTGTAAAAATGTGTAGAATAAATATTACATTTCAACATTTCTGTCAACGAAGATTTGCTTCAGCCTGCGACACATAGTCATTTTGATAGGAGGCTAATATAGACAATTACAGCATGTATTGCCTTCATTATAAGACTTACATAAGACTTTTAAAGTCATTTTGATAGTAGGCTATTATAGCTAATATAGACACTTACGTCATGTGTTGCCTTCATTATAAGACTTATATACAGCTTTTTATTTTTTGCGGCTCCAGACAGATTATTTTTTTGTATTTTTGGTCCAAAATGCACTAACATTTGGAAATGTTCCAAGGAAAGAAACTTTTTGGTGTGTTGCAGTATATTTACTTTGCATACTTTTATAATTTTTTTTATAAATAATTGTTTTTAATCGAATGTTGTAAAAGAAATCATGATATTGTGCATTGTAAAGTGATATACAATATTAATGTATCTCATAAGGACTTAAGCCTCATTTGAAAAAATGTCAGATAATAACTGTTAATAAGAAAGTGAGCGTTTGCTTTGATAACATTCTGTCAAAGTGGCAGTAAATACATTTTCACACTATCGCACTTTTTTTTCTTTTTTTTTTTTTTTTTTTAACAATAAATGGCTTTCAAGTGCACAAACAAGTTGTGAAAGGAAGTTATGTGACGCGCATTCAGCCACTTTCAAAGCGGAGGAAGAAGAAAGCGGGAGCATAGAGCCTAATAGGTGCTTTAGTAATTTCTGAGTTTTCATAGCTTAATCCGTTGTGAAAAGCCGAGGAGAAGAAAGGCTGCAAATGGCCTTCAGTATTAATTTGATGTGACTTCTGTACAATAAGGCTCTCCGATCCCAGAAGGCCGTTTTCAAGCTTTACCTTCTTTCATCATCCTCAGCCCCTTGGAACTTTCTCTGCCTAAATGTTTGATGAAGCCGCGGCTGTAAGCCTCTTTGGTATTCTGTCTTTATAAGGCCGCTTTAAGACCATTATTGCACTTACAAATAGTCCATTGTGGGGGCAGCACAATTGTATTAAAAACACATATTCTACGCCTCATTTGGACTTTTTTTTTTTTTTACCAATGTCAATGATTGGAGGCGGTCCTCGTTGAAGGAATGCTCCCATTTTCAAGTCGAGCGTAGATAAACGACCAAGAATTGGGCGTCAACGATTATTTGGATATGATGCATAAATGAAGTTGCATGCGACTTTGATGAATACTACATAAATCTGTCATTTGTTTCTCTAAATTATGTAAAAGAGGGATCTAGTTGTTATAGTAACCTCCCTTTCAGTCAAGGGGACAAGCGTTTCAAAGCCTTTAGAACAAAATCGGTTGGCTTCCAGTGATTTGTTGGTTTTGTCAGACCCGTCGTCCCCACATGGTTGCCATGCCGACCAGCATGTTTATTTATGCATTTACTTAATGTGTTTTTAAGTTGTTGAATCAATAGCTTCAGGTGTTTTTTGTTAATAACAGGGGCCTCATGTATTAAGTGTACATACACACAAAAACATGGGGTACGCCATTTTTCACATCAACCGTGAGATGTGTCAGGAGTAGTGTTGTCCCGATACCAATATTTTGGTACTGGTACCAAAATTATTTCGATACTTTTCTGTACTTTTTTAAATAAAGGGGACCACAAAAAATTAATTTATATATGTTTATATATATATATATATATATATATATATATATATATATATATATATATATATATATAGATATGTCTTAATAAGGTTATCCAAAAAATAGTGCTCGATACCGTAGTAGAGCGCAATATATGTATGTGTGGGAGTTGGCGGGCCAATTTAGAACAGAAATACCATGGTCCGTAAACCAGGCACTGGTAGATTTTGCGCTGTGTGCAGGCGCCAAGTCCTGTTGGAACTTGAAATCTCCATCTCCATAGAGCAGGTCAGCAGCAGGAAGCATGAAGTGCTCTAAAATTTGCTGGTAGACGGCTGCGTTGACCCTGGATCTCAGGAAACAGAGTGGACCGACACCAGCAGATGACATGGCACCCCAAACCATCACTGA
>NC_084564.2:12962500-13027500 GCF_033978685.3 Nerophis lumbriciformis | reverse complement strand
CTCAATTTAGTTAAATGCAAGGATTTCAGTGTGTGTTTAAGTACTTTATAAGCACATTCACCAATATTGTGATTATAATAATGCTGCTAATATTGGTCACGATATTATCCCTGAGATAACACTTGGCCATCAATCCAGCAGCACCGAGAGCAGCCACAGCCAAACTGCATGTAGGTAATGTGGCAATTTTCAATACCAACAAAGCAATTGCCTCAGAGATTTCGTAATAAATCAAGATATAGCAAACTGAGCAGAAGTTTTTAGAATACTTTTTAAATGTTCCCATAAAAAAATGTATTAAATGATTATTAAAAAACAATACTTATCAACGCACGCAAAAGTACCAACAATTTGGTACCGTTGAATACCGGTATTGATTCCTATAGGTACCAGGAATTGGTACTTTATGGGTTCAAATGTGAAAGGTACCCATACCTGATGGTAGGTATGAAAAACACTAACCTATTTATTATTAACAGTCTGGGATGGACTTTTGCTAAAGTTGAAGTTTTTTTGGTGACATTTAGCTCAGCTAAGCTCATGACATAGTAAGTTGAACGATGCGGACACGTTTGTTACTGGATACTTTCTAATACGCTTCTGCCTTGGAGACTTTGTATGTCATACTTGCCAACCCTCCCGAATTTTCCGGGAGACTACCGAAATTCAGCGCCTCACCCGAAAACCTCCCGGGACAAATATTCTCCCGAAAATCTCCCGATTTTCAGCCTGAGCTGGAGGCCACGCCCCCTCCAGCTCCATGCGGACCTGAGTGAGGACAGCCTTTTTTCGACGGGAGGACAACAGGGTGACAAGAACTAAATCATCCAGACTAGAGATAAATTGTATTATTATGTTTATTTTACCTAAAAATAAATATGTTTATTAATTAAAAAAAAAAAAAAACTAAATACATTTTTACTATATTTTGCTAAAAACATCAAAATTAATTGTATTTTTATTTGTATTTTTTCCTGACTCCTTATTACATCCAGCCATAGAATTATACATTAAAATAAACATATTTGAAATAATTAATTTTAAATTCTCATAATAATTCATTTCAAATGACCATATTTAATTATTAAAATAATTGCTTGTTTATCAACAACTTTAGCATTTTATTCATTACATTTTGAAGCTCTCAGAAGCCAAGTTATGTTATATTCCTTAAGATTTATTTATGCAAGTTTGAAGTATCAATTATCTAAACACAGTTTTGTTTGCATATTTTCAGGATATATATATATATATATATATATATATATATATATATATATATATATATATATATATATATATATATATATATGTATGTATGTATGTATGTATGTATGTATGTATGTATGTATGTATGTATGTATGTATGTATGTATGTATGTATGTATGTATGAAATACTTGACTTGGTGAGTTCTAGCTGTCAATATACTCCTCCCCTCTTAACCACGCCCCGCGCCACCCCGACCACGCCCCCCACACCCCACACCCTCACCTCCCGAAATCGGAGGTCTCAAGGTTGGCAAGTATGTTGTATGTGCAAGTAATATGCAACTGTTATTATTTGATACTTGTCTATATTGACAAATGTGCTGGTTTAGATTGCATTATTGTTCAAATAAGGACACCTTTTACGTATGCCTAGCTTGTGTGCTATAGTGTGCTTAGCTGTTGTGTAGCTGCTAGCCCCTAATAGCCTATAGCCTACCATGTTTACCTTTTGTAAATGACTTGACAAAGTAGAAGAAAAGACCAACCTTGTGTGTTTATTGGAGGACATTTAGATGTTAACTGCCAGCTTTGCACTAGTGAACACGCTGCAGGACTGCTTGTTTCGGACATTTTACATGCAAGCCAATCCCTGCTTTTTTGCTGATATCAGACTGGTATCAATTTTGTATCAGGACACCGCTACTTCTACTTTTATTTATATATATATATATATATATATATATATATATATATATATATATATATATATATATATATATATATATATATATGTATCAAAATAATGAAACTGGCTGATGCAACAAATGCATCAAAATGCAGAAGTGCATGTGCTTGCTTGTGAAGAAAAGCTGCTTCTTGCAGTTAATATTGACTGATATCGTATGACAGTATAATGAGTATTCACAGGATCCAGTTGTCCACTGCAAAAAACATTGCATGAAATAATAAAGGTTTTAATTGTGGTATTTTGTCTTCCCTCTATGCAAGTATTTAATGCGGAAAAAAAATATGGGTTAAAGCGGGAGTCATCCACCCGCGGCTCTCGAGCCGCATGTGGCTCTTTAGTGCCGCCCTTGGGGCTCCCTGGAGCATTTATAAAAAAGTTTTGAAAATGAAAAAAGATGGGGGGGGGGGAAATAATTTTTTGTTTTAGTATGTTTTTTGTTTGAGGACAAACATGACACAAACCTTCCCAATTGTTAGAAAGCCCACTGTTGAATATGTTTGTGTGCATGCTCCACTGATGAGAGTATTTGGTGAATATCGTTTTGTCCTACCGTATTTTCCGCACTATAAGGCGCACCGGATTATTAGCCGCACCTTCTATGAATTACATATTTCATAATTTTGTCCACCAATAAGCCGCCCCGGACTAAAAGCCGCGCCTACGCTGCGCTAAAGTGAATGTCAAAAAAACGCTGCGCTAAAGTGAATGTCAAAAAAACAGTCAGATAGTTCAGTCAAACTTTAATAATATATTGAAAACCAGCGTTCTAACAACTCTGTCCCAAAATGTACAAATGTGCAATCACAAACATAGTAAAATTCAAAATGGTGTAGAGCAATAGCAACATACCGGTAATGTTGCTCGAACGTTAATGTCACAACACACAAAATAAACATAGCGCTCACCTTCTGAAGTTATTCTTCATTCGTAAATCCTTCGAATTCTTCGTCTTCGGTGTCCGAATTGAAAAGTTGCGCTAGCGTGGGATCCAAAATGGCCGGTTCCGTCTCGTAGAAGTCATCGGGAGTCAGTGTCGCTGTTGTTCTGTGAATCCTGCCTTCCGGAAAGCTCGGACCACAGTTGTGACCGAAATATCTGCCCAAGCATTTACGATCCACTGGCAGATGTTGGCGTATGTCGTCCGAGGCTGTCTGCCCGTCTTAGTGAAGGTGTGTTCGCCTTCGGAGCTGTGTGAAAAAAGCCACCCGGCCTCTTCGCGTAAACTTCCCTTAACCACTCGCTCATCTTTTCTTCATCCATCCATCCCTTCGAGTTAGCTTTTATGATGACGCCGGCTGGAAAGGTCTCTTTTGGCAAGGTCTTCCTTTTGAATATCACCATGAGTGGAAGTTAGCATGGCAAGCTAGAACCACAGTGAAGGATGACTTCTCATTCCCTGTGGAGCGAATATTCACCGTACGTGCTCCCGTTCCACAGTGCGGTTCAGTTGCTGTGAAATACGGTAGTAATCCGTGTGCGGATGGAGAGATTGCGTCTTTTTATGACCCGGATCGTTTAGTAGGAGCCATTTTGTGGTCTTTACAGATGTAAACAGGAAATGAAACGTACGGTGATATCCGCGCGTTTTTTCTTCTTCTTCCGGGGGCGGGTGAAGCGCTTCCTGTTCTATGGGGGCGGGTGAAGCGCTTCCTGTTCTATGGGGGCGGGTGCTTTCCTTGGCGGTTGCTTGCGTAGAAGAAGAAGCGCTTCCTGTTCTACCGGGAAAAAAGATGGCGGCTGTTTACCGAAGTTGCGAGACCGAAACTTTATGAAAATGAATCGTAATAAAGCGCACCGGGTTATTAGGCGCACTGTCAGCTTTTGAGAAAAATTGTGGTTTTTAGGTGCGCCTTATAGTGCGGAAAATACGGTACTAATTTAGGCGGTTCTTGAACTCACCATAGTGTGGACTGTGACGCAACAGTTTGTTTACATGTAAAATTTTCCACTCTTTCTTTGTCTCGTTTTGTCCACCAAAAGTTTTATACTGTGCGTGAATGCACAAAGGTGACTTGTGTGGAGTGCTAATCAGGCATATTTGTTCAGTGCATGACTGCAAGCTAATCGATGCTAACATTCTAATTAGGCGAGCTGTATGTACATATTGCATCATTATGCCTCATTTGTAGGTATATTTGAACTCATACAATTTATATTTGCAGGTCTCATGACATATTATCTGTATGTAATATTGGCTGCATTTCAGATTGTTGTTTGTGTGCCATGTTGTTCCAGACCACAGCAAACATTACCGAGCTTGCCAAAGATTGTAATACATCTATTAGAAGACGACAGCCTGTCGTTTCCTTTAACTTGGACACACACATCTATACCTTTGGCCATTAAAAGACAGTAATTTCCAGGAGTTATCGCACTTTCTGAGTAGCCTCTAATTTACTAATGGTTTCTAAAACAAAGCGCAAGCTCAGAGGGGACAGAGCTTTCTCTGTTGCGGGTCCCAAAGTCTGGAACGATCTCCCTCTCCATGTGAGACAGGCCCCTTCTTTGGCTATTTTTAAGACCCTTCTTAAAACCCATTTTTATTCACTGGCTTTTAACCCAGCATGAGACTTTGAACTGTTTTTAGCTTTTAACTTTTTGAACTGTTTTTAACTTTTAAACTGTTTTTATTTAACAAACTGTTCTTAGGGAAATGTATATTTGCTTTTTAAATGTGTAATTTTATTTCTGTTTTAAATGTTATTTTTTAGTCTGTCCTTTGCCTTCATTTCTTTGTGGTGTACAGCCCTTTGTTTTTCAACTGTGCTTGTTTTTAAAGGGCTTTATAAATAAAGTTGGTATGGTATGGTATGGTAATGTTGCGAAAATGTGTAGAATAAATATTAAATTTGAACATTTCTGTCAACGAAGATTTGCTTCAGTCTGTGATACATAGTCATTTTAATAGTAGGCTATTATAGCTAATATAGACACTTACATCATGTGTTGCCTTCATTATAAGACTTATATACGGCTTTTAATTTTTTGCGGCTCCAGACAGTGTTTTTGGTCCAATATGGCTCGTTCAATGTTTTGGGTTGCCCACCTCTGGGTTAAAGAATCATGTGATAAAGCTTGCATTACATAATAATGTTCCAGTTTTGTACCAAACATTATTGACAGCAGTTTCTGTCGTTTATGTGCATGCAGGTCAAATTATTAGAAACAAGCCACAATGCAGCCAAATGCAAAAATAGACCAATAGTACTATAGAAATATATATATATATATATATATATATATATATATATATATATATATATATGTATTTCTATTTTTATTTTTATTTTTATTTTTATTTTTATTTTTATTTTTATTTTTTTTATATAAAATATTTGTTTAAATATTGAATTGAATCGCATTCGACTACGCAGGTGTACCTAATGAAGAGTCCCGTCAGTGCTCATTGTCATATTTTCTATTTTGTGGAGCATTTTACATACAGCAAACAGGGAGGAGACGCACTGGGCGGGGGTCACTGGCCCTGGAGAGAACATGTTGCATGAATATGCTCTAATCCAATGCAATTAGTCAAATCAGCGCTCGCCTTGCAGCTTGTCAGGGGCTGTCGGCTTTGGCAGACACACACACACACACACACACACACACACACACACACACACACTATGGCCAGCCCCGATTCCCCGCTGGACTACACGAGGGATGTCTTTGCAAAAAGCATCGCTCTTCATTTATTTTTCACTCGTCTGGCTGGTTGTTTGCTGTCCCCGTGGAGAAACTGTAGTTCTGAGAACATATCTCTCCTTGTCCACCTTTTCTTCAAGGCTGTGTCAACTTTTCGAAACCTCAAACGGCCTCGGTCTGAGCTACAAAAAATACTTTGTTCCAGAGCAGTTCTTAAAAAAAGTAATATTCATAACCTCCGTATGGCTTTGTTAGCCATTCAGAATAAGTCCTGTGCGGAAAAGGCGGAGTAAAAACGATATTAAACTTTAAAACAAATAAAGTGCACTTTTGTGCATGATGTCACACAAGATATTTTAATAACTGTCAAATAAAAATTAGCTGCATAATAGGAAATCAAATAGTGTCTGTCCTTCGCTATGTGGTAGGTTCCTGCGGACGTTATCTCCTTATGTCGTGGACTATTTTTTTTATAAGGTGTTGATCTGGAAATAGTTGCTTTGGCATTTTGATGGGTGTGGCACCGAACGGAGATGTTGACATGCGGAGTTTCAAGCACTCCTTATTCTCTGGCGGGTGACTTTTCAAATGATGCTACATTAGCAGTGGTGCTACTTTTTGTAGCAACGCTTTTGCCGCATACTTGACATATTACGGTTGTCTGTTCAACATCTTCCCGCTTGAAGCCAAACCACCGCCAGACGCTGGACCCCCTGCTGTTTTTCTTGGGAATTAATTATTTCTTCATTTGTTACCAGATTCGCACCTTCTCTCTCTCGTATTACCACCTGCACTGCACCGTTAGCATCACAGCTAACGTTACCATGTCGCTGCCTCTAACATACGTTGCACACGTGACGTATGTAAGAAGGTGCGCTTGTTTTAAGCCTCTGTGAGAATTGATTGATTGAGACTTTTATTAGTAGGTTGCACAGTGAAGTACATATTCCGTACAATTGACCACTAAATGATAACACCCGAATAAGTTTTTCAACTTGTTTAAGTCGGGGTCCACTTAAATTGATTCATGATACAGATATATACTATCAGATATATACTATCATCATAATACAGTCATCACACAAGATAATCATCAGGGTATATACATTGAATTACTTACATTATTTACAATCCGGGGTGTGGGATGTGGAGGGGGGGGGGGGGTAGGTTTGGTTGTTATCATCACTTCAGTCATCAACAATTGAGAACAGAGAAATGGATATTGAAACAGTGTAGGTCTGACTTGGTAGGATATGTACAGCAAGTAGTGGACATAGAGAGAGAGAGAGATCAGAAAGCATAAGAAAAAATATCTACATTTGATTATTTACATTTGATTATTAACAATCCAGGGAGGGTGTTAGTTTAGGGTTGAAGTTGCCTGGAGGTGTACTTTTATTGCGGTTTTGAAGGAGGATAGAGATGCCCTTTCTTTTACACCTGTTGGGAGTGCATTCCACATTGATGTGGCATAGAAAGAGAATGAGTTAAGACCTTTGTTAGATCGGAATCTGGGTTTAACGTGGTTAGTGGAGCTCCCCCTGGTGTTGTGGTTATGGCGGTCATTTACGTTAAGGAAGTAGTTTGACATGTACTTCGGTATCAGGGAGGTGTAGCGGATTTTATAGACTAGGCTCAGTGCAAGTTGTATTACTGTCCTCCACCCTGAGCCAGCCCACTTTGGAGAAGTGGGTAGGAGTGAGGTGGGATCTGGGGTGGAGGTCTAGAAGTAACCTGACTAGCTTGTTCTGGGATGTTTGGAGTCTAGATCTGAGGGTTTTGGAGGTGCTAGGGTACCAGGAGGTGCATGCGTAATCAAAAAAGGGTTGAACGAGAGTTCCCGCTAGAATCTTCATGGTGCTTTTGTTGACCAGAGAGGAGATTCTATAGAGAAATCTCGTCCGTTGGTTGACCTTTTTGATTACCTTGGTTGCCATTTTATCACAGGAAAGATAAGCCTCCAGAATGGAACCTAGGTAGGTGATCTCATCTTTCCTGGTGATAACAATATCACCCACTTTTATAGTGAAATCATTGACTTTCTTAAGGTTGATGTGGGACCCAAACAGGATGGATTCCGTTTTACCCAAGTGTATGGATAGCTTGTTGTCAGCGAGCCAGGTGCATGTTCTACAGAGTACAGCACTGAGTATTTACTCCACCTGTGACTTGTCCTTGTCTGATACCAGCAGGGCCGAGTCATCCGCAAACAAGAACAATTCCCAGTCGCATGCTGATGACAAGTCGTTTATGTATATTAGGAACAGTAAAGGCCCTAATATACTGCCTTGGGGGACTCCACAGTTTACTGAGAGGGGGTCGGACAGGGTGCCGTTCACCTCTACCACCTGTTCCCTCCCCTCCAAGTAAGATTGCATCCAGCTCGATGAGGTTTTGTCAAATCCGATTGCTCTGAGCTTATCCAACAGTATAGCGTGGTTAAGAAGGGACAAGAAAGAGTGGGAAACGCATGTAGTTTAATGCCCGCAGGACGTATACTCGAATATCGCGATATACCGTATTTTTCGGAGTATAAGTCGCACCGGAGTATAAGTCGCACCTACCGAAAATGCATAATAAAGAAGGAAAAAAACATATATAAGTCGCAATGGAGCCCGGCCAAAATATGAAAAAAACTGCGACTTATAGTCCGAAAAATACGGTAGTCATTTTCTACATTGCACAGAGACAAACCCGCGATATATCGAGTATATTCGATATATAGCCCAGCCCTAATGTCACGCAATGACGAACGCTCGTTTTTGTAAATCCATCCATCTGTCCATTTTCTACCGCTTGTCCCTTTCGGGGTCGACAAGAAAGAGTAGGAAACGCATGTAGTGTAATGCCCGCAGCTAAAAGCAACTGCGTGAGGACGTATACTCGAATATCCCGATATACCGTATTTTTCGGAGTATAAGTCGCACAGGAGTATAAGTCGCACCTGCCGAAAATGCATAATAAAGAAGGAAAAAAACATATACAAGTCGCAATGGAGCCCGGCCAAACTATGAAAAAAAACTGCGACTTATAGTCCGAAAAAATACGGTAGTCATTTTCTACATCGCACAGAGACAAACCCGCGATATACCGAGTATATTCGATATATAGCCCAGCCCTAATGTCACGCAATGACGAAAGCTTGTTTTTCTAAATCCATCCATCTGTCCATTTTCTACCGCTTGTCCCTTTCGGGGTCGACAAGAAAGAGTGGGAAACGCATGTAGTGTAATGCCCGCAGCTAAAAGCAACTGCGTGAGGACATATACTCGAATATCGCGATATACCGTATTTTTTGGAGTATAAGTCGCACCGGAGTATAAGTCGCACCTACCGAAAATGCATAATAAAGAAGGAAAAAAACATATAAGTCTCAATGGAGCCCGGCCAAACTATGAAAAAAACTGCGACTTATAGTCCGAAAAATACGGTAGTCATTTTCTACATCGCACAGAGACAAACCCGCGATATATCGAGTATATTCGATATATAGCCCAGCCCTGATGTCACGCAATGACGAACGCTCGTTTTTTGTAAATCCATTCATCCGTCCATTTTCTACCGCTTGTCCCTTTCGGGGTCGACAAGAAAGAGTGGGAAACGCATGTAGTGTAATGCCCGCAGCTAAAAGCAACTGCGTGAGGACATATACTTGAAAATCGCGATATACCGTATTTTTCGGAGTATAAGTCGCACCGGAGTATAAGTCGCACCTGCCGAAAATGCATAATAAAGAAGGAAAAAAACATATACAAGTCGCAATGGAGCCCGGCCAAACTATGAAAAAAACTGCGACTTATAGTCCGAAAAATACGGTAGTCATTTTCTACATCGCACAGAGACAAACCCGCGATATATCGAGTATATTCGATATATAGCCCAGCCCTAATGTCACGCAATGACGAAAGCTCATTTTTGTAAATCCATCCATCCGTTCATTTTCTACCGCTTGTCCTTTTCGGGGTCGACAAGAAAGAGTGGGAAACGCATGTAGTGTAATGCCCGCAGCTAAAAGCAACTGCGTGAGGACATATACTTGAAAATCGCGATATACCGTATTTTTCGGAGTATAAGTCGCACCGGAGTATAAGTCGCACCTGCCGAAAATGCATAATAAAGAAGGAAAAAAACATATACAAGTCGCAATGGAGCCCGGCCAAACTATGAAAAAAACTGCGACTTATAGTCCGAAAAATACGGTAGTCATTTTCTACATCGCACAGAGACAAACCCGCGATATATCGAGTATATTCGATATATAGCCCAGCCCTAATGTCACGCAATGACGAAAGCTCGTTTTTGTAAATCCATCCATCCGTTCATTTTCTACCGCTTGTCCTTTTCGGGGTCGACAAGAAAGAGTGGGAAACGCATGTAGTGTAATGCCCGCAGCTAAAAGCAACTGCGTGAGGACATATACTCGAATATCGCGATATACCGTAATTTTCGGAGTATAAGTCGCACCGGAGTATAAGTCGCACCTGCCGAAAATGCATAATAAAGATGGAAAAAAACATGTATAAGTCGCAATGGATCCCGGCCAAACTATGAAAAAAACTGCGACTTATAGTCCGAAAAAATACGGTAGTCATTTTCTACATCGCACAGAGACAAACCCGCGATATATCGAGTATATTCGATATATAGCCCAGCCCTAATGTCACGCAATGACGAAAGCTCGTTTTTGTAAATCCATCCATCCGTCCATTTTCTACCGCTTGTCCTTTTCGGGGTCGACAAGAAAGAGTGGGAAACGCATGTAGTGTAATGCCCGCAGCTAAAAGCAACTGCGTGAGGACGTATACTCGAATATCGCAATATACCGTATTTTTCGGAGTATAAGTCACACCGGAGTATAAGTCGCACCTGCCGAAAATGCATAATAAAGAATGAAAAAAACATAAGTCTCAATGGAGCCCGGCCAAACTATGAAAAAAACTGTGACTTATAGTCCGACAAATACGGTAGTCATTTTCTACATCGCACGGAGACAAACCCGCAATATATCGAGTATATTCGATATATAGCCCAGCCCTAATGTCACGCAAGGACGAAAGCTCGTTTTTGTAAATCCATCCATCCGTCCATTTTCTACCGCTTGTCCCTTTCGGGGTCGACAAGAAAGAGTGGGAAACGCATGTAGTGTAATGCCCGCAGCTAAAAGCAACTGTGTGAGGACCAGTGTTGGGTTAGTTACTGAAAACCAGTAACTAGTTACAGTTACTAGTTACTTTATTTCAAAAGTAACTCAGTTACTAACTCAGTTACTTACACCAAAAAGTAATGTGTTACTGTGAAAAGTAACTATTTAGTTACTTATTTTTTTGTCCTTTTTTTTAAGGCTCCCATTAATGCCCTTTTAGCCTTCGTTTCAGTACTGTTATTGCACTGGAGAATAATACAATGTGTTGATCAACTTGACATGCATTTGCATCACTGAACTCTGCTAAGCAATGTGGTCTACATACAACACACAAAGACAAAGATATGTTTCAAAGGGCCAATTTATTTCAGGCCACAACAAATTGACAAAACTATTTGAAATAGCTGCAACATAACATACATAAGTAACAAACCGCATAATAACAACATAGCTGTAAAGCTGGCTTCACCCAAGGAAGGCACACATGACATACACAAAGCCTAATCAGGCATTTTTTTTCTCTCAAGGAATTGTGAAATAAAATCATGTATTCAGGAGATCAACACTGTAGTGAAACCCAGAAGACTCTACACATTTCCCCAGTTTTAGTTTAGAGAAAATGAAAGATTGGCCTGGCCCACTAGCATCCCTCTTTATGTTTGTGAACTTTATAGTCTCTACATTTAGAGTGATGTGATAATCAAACACTCTCGAAGTCTAGAACGAAATAGTATATAAGAGAATTGACAGTGTGTACCTTCAATGATGAGCAGAAGCAGAGTTTGGAGTGTTTTCTTTAGCTCGCTTTCCATGTTTATGTACTCACTGTCCAGGTACTTGGAACATGTTTTCTGTGCCATTTGTTGTTTGACGCCGGTATCATGCTATTTAGCTGCCAGAAAACGGGTGACTCCACTGTAGAAATAGCCTGCATGTCTTCTAGCACATACGCTGCAATGGCTCTATCAATGTTGTCCTGGCTAGCATTGCCTCCGTTAAAATCCTTAGGTGGAGGTGAAGTGGCATCGGAGTCTGTGTCTCTCTTTACTAGCTTCGTCAAAGCATGTTGCTTATGTGGCGTGGCGAAGTTGGGAGAGTGGCCGTGCCAGCAATCTGAGGGTTACTGGTTCAATCCCCACCTTCTACCATCCTAGTCACGTCCGTTGTGTCCTTGAGCAAGACACTTCAACCTTGCTCCTGATGGGTCCTGGTTAGTGCCTTGCATGGCAGCTCCCGCCATCAGTGTGTGAATGTGTGTGTGAATGGGTGAATGTGGAAATAGTGTCAAAGCGCTTTGAGTTCTTGAAAAAGGTAGAAAAACTATACAAGTATAACCCATTTACATTTATGTAGCTGTTTCAGCAGATTTGAATTGCTGTTTTGGGCAGTATTCCCGGGTGCGGTCACTGTTGCTACTCACTGCTCCCCTCACCTCCCAGGGGGTGATCAAGGGTGATGGGTCAAATGCAGAGAATAATTTCACCACACCTAGTGTGTGTGACAATAATTGTCACTTTAACTTTAAGTAGATGGGATCTTTGATCCAAGACACAACTACATTTAACTAAAATGTTATTTTATTTGTGCTCGACAAAAGAAAAGTAGTGACAATGTATCCATGTTAAGAACCTCGACTTCTGGCTTCGCCATGATGTCTTTTTAGTTGTTATGAGAGTAGCGTGTGTGTGTGTGTGTGTGGCCCTTTGAGAAATGACAGCATGTGAGGTGAGTGACGTCAGTGAGTGAGTGGGCGAGAGAGGTGAGGGAGCGCAACAGTGGATGCGTGCAGGTGCTCTAGCTTGGTGGATGGCTACGTGCAAGACACCAATAAAGTCACAAAATCGCAACAAACCGCCGGCCTCGTCATTCACCCTCGAGTCCGGAGCTGTAAAGAGCCACTGCCGGGTAAAGTGAAGGGTGTTAGCCCCGAAGTACATAGGCCCTGGAGGAACGTCTCCCCTGCGCTCCGCTCCTCGGTCGAGGAAAGCACGCCTTTTCTTTTCCTTGTGAGACAGAAGGACGACACTTCTTCTGTTTCTAGCCGATACTACATTAAAAAATAACGTAAAATAACGCATCATGTAGTAACGGTAACTGAGTTACTGGATATAAAAAAATAACGCATTAGATTATAATTACTAGTTACCGCCGAAACTAACGGCGTTACAGTAACGCGTTACTTAGTAATGCGTTAGTCCCAACACTGGTGAGGACATATACTCGATCCATCCATCCATCCATCTTCTTCCGCTTATCCGAGGTCGGGTCGCGGGGGCAGCAGCCTAAGCAGGGAAGCCCAGACTTCCCTCTCCCCAGCCACTTCATCCAGCTCCTCCCGGGGGACCCCGAGGCGTTCCCAGGCCAGCCGGGAGACATAGTCTTCCCAACGTGTCCTGGGTCTTCCCCGCGGCCTCCTACCGGTCGGACGTGCCCTAAACACCTCCCTAGGGAGGCGTTCGGGTGGCATCCTGACCAGATACCCGAACCACCTCATCTGGCTCCTCTCGATGTGGAGGAGCAGCGGCTTTACTTTGAGCTCCTCCCGGATGACAGAGCTTCTCACCCTATCTCTAAGGGAGAGCCCTGCTACCCGGCGGAGGAAACTCATTTCGGCCGCTTGTACCCGTGATCTTGTCGACATATACTCGAATATCACGATATACCGTATTTTTCGGAGTATAAGTCGCACCGGAGTATAAGTCGCACCTGCCGAAAATGCATAATAAAGAAGGAAAAAAACATATATAAGTCGCAATGGAGCCCGGCCAAACTATGAGAAAAACTGCGACTTATAGTCCGAAAAAATACGGTAGTCATTTTCTACATCGCACAGAGACAAACCCGCGATATATCGAGTATATTCGATATATAGCCCAGCCCTAATGTCACGCAATGACGAACGCTCGTTTTTGTAAATTTATCCATCTGTCCATTTTCTACCGCTTGTCCCTTTCGGGGTCGACAAGAAAGAGTGGGAAACGCATGTAGTGTAATGCCCGCAGCTAAAAGCAACTGCGTGAGGAGGTATACTCGAATATCGCGATATACCGTATTTTTCGGAGTATAAGTCGCACCGGAGTATAAGTCGCACCTGCCGAAAATGCGTAATAAAGAAGGAAAAAAACATATATAAGTCGCAATGGAGCCCGGCCAAACTATGAAAAAAACTGAGACTTATAGTCCGAAAAAATACGGTAGTCATTTTCTACATCGCACAGAGACAAACCCGCGATATATCGAGTATATTCGATATATAGCCCAGCCCTAATGTCACGCAATGACGAACGCTCGTTTTGTAAATCCGTCCATTTTCTACCGCTTGTCCCTTTCGGGGTCGATGACAAACTTTTATTCCCCTAAAAGTGAGTTTTGCTTGTGAACAAAAGGCCCAAACAGTGAAAATGTTTTCATGCACAATATATATAGCGTGCAATATCCGCCACAGCCTGCAGCTTGGATGTGTGCCGGCCTGCTAAGGTGCATCAGGAGCGATAGAAGGAATATATGTCGGGGGGGGGGGGGGGGGGGGGGGGGGGGGGGGCTACAGGAAGTCAAAACAATTACATCAACGCCTCCTACGCGATATATTTTTGTTTTATTTTTTTAATATAAGTCGCTAACTAGCTAACAAGCACAGCCTCAGCTGAGAGGTTTCCTCATGCTGCGGGATTAGCATGGGTGAAAAGACTTTAACGCTGTCATTACATGAGGATAAAGTACAAATGATCACGCGTTCAAGAGCCAGATTATCATCCCTCGCCCCGCAATGCCCCCTTCAACCCCGAGGGGTGAGGCTGTCTGACAAAAGGCCCACATTTGCATACATTTACAAGCCCCCTCATGCGGGGGAAGCGATAAGAAACCTGTTCCACCTTTTTCCAACTCCCCCCTCCGTGTCCCTGAACGCCTCGTGACAGATAAGTCAAGCTAATTCCTGTGGATGCGTTCAAAAATGATACTCCTGACGCCAGGCGGAATCCCGGCGGTGTCACCCGTTATAATCCTCAAAGGGCGTCCGGCTGAATGGAGGCCGCGTTGTTGTTCTGCGGCGTGATGAACGGCGGGAGTTATCAGAAAGGGGACAAAAGTGTAACATATCATCAAGCAATTGGCAGTGAATGAGCGGGGGCTAAACGGATAATGGATGAGCGCGTCGCCATTACCTCGCCGCCCGAGCAAAAAGGTAGACGGACAAGATTAATCGAGGACGAGCGAGGCGCTCATGGCTCATCAGCGCCGCCCGTCTCACCGCTTGCTCTCTCCTCCGTCCTTGTCTTGTTCTTTCTCCTCGCTCTTCTTCTCCTCCCACACTGCCACCGTTAAAAAAAAAAAAAAAAAAAAAAAAAAGATAAGTGGGATCTAAAGCGATCAGCTTGGCACTCGCCATGGCAGCACGAGGAAGCCGCAGGATCCGCCATCCCGGCCAGGAAGATTTCAGTCATCTTAAGGCTGACAAGTCTGTGGAAAAGTCCCATTAGGAGAGAGCTTGCAGAAATATATCACCAAGCTCCTTAAACTAAAAGTCCTCAAGCTGTTGATCTGCTTGATGTCCTCTCTAAATGTCGTCTCGGATTGCAGGCAGCGTGCGGACGACCTGCCTCTTCAGTTTTTTGTTGACTTGTTAGAAAAGTGTAGCATGCTTGAATAAGTTTACACCAGTGCTTCTCAATTATTTGCTATTACGCCCCCTCGAGGAAGAAGAAAACATTTTAATCCCTCTAACCACTCTCTATCCCAACTCTAAATAGTCTCATTTGTCTATAACATTGTTATAGGTACACCTCTGAATAACAATTTATGCTTATTGATATTAAAGGGGAAAAAAACAACAAACACTATAATAGTGTTGTTCCAATACCAATATTTTGGTACCGGTGCCAAAATGTATTTCGATACGTTTCGATACTTTTCTAAATAAAGGGGACCACAAACAATGCCATTATTGGCTTAATTTGAACAAAAAGCTTACGATATATTAAACATATGTTTCTTATTGCAATTCAAGAACAATTGTGTCCTTAAAGGGGAACATTATCACAATTTCAGAATGGTTAAAACCATTAAAAATCAGTTCCCAGTGGCTTATTTTATTTTTCGAATTTTTTTTCAAAATTTTACCTATCACGCAATATCCCTAAAAAAAAGCTTCAAAGTGCCTGATTTTAACCATCGTTATATACACCCGTCCATTTTCCTGTGACGTCACATAGTGAAGCCAACACAAACAAACATCGCGGAAAGAACAGCAAGCAATAGCGACATTAGCTCGGATTCAGACTCGGATTTCAACGGCTTAAGCGATTCAACAGATTAGGCATGTATTGAAACGGATGGTTGTAGTGTGGAGGCAGGTAGCGAAAACGAAATTGAAGAAGAAACTGAAGCTATTGAGCCATATCGGTTTGAACCGTATGCAAGCGAAACCGACGAAAACGACACGACAGCCAGCGACACGGGAGAAAGCGAGGACGAATTCGGCGATCGCCTTCTAACCAGCGATTGGTATGTGTTTGTTTGGCATTAAAGGAAACTAACAACTATGAACTAGGTTTACAGCATATGAAATACATTTGGCAACAACATGCACTTTGAGAGTGCAGACAGCCCAATTTTCATCAATTAATATATTCTGTAGACATACCCTCATCCGCGCTCTTTTCCTGAAAGCTGATCTGTCCAGTTTAAGGGACGGTGTGAGCCAAGACATCCAGGGGATTTAGCTCGCTCGTCTGCGGGAACAAACTGCCGCCATTGCTTGCCGTGCTACCGAGGTCCTTTGTCCCTGAATTGCTCACACACTCCGGCAGATTCAATGGGGGTCTGGCGGCAGATTTCTTTGACTTTATCGTTGGAAATGCATCTGCTTTGAGTGTCGCAGGATATCCACACATTCTTCCCATCTCTGTCGTAGCATAGCTTTCGTCGGTAAAGTGTGCGGAACAAACGTCCAATTTCTTGCCACTTTCGCATCTTTGGGCCACTGGTGCAACTTGAATCCGTCCCTGTTCGTGTTGTTACACCCTCCGACAACACACCGACGAGGCATGATGTCTCCAAGGTACGGAAAACAGTCGAAAAAACGGAAAATAATAGAGCTGATTTGACTCGGTGTTTGAGAAAATGGCGGATTGCTTCCCGATGTGACGTCACGTTGTGGCGTCATCGCTCCGAGAGCGAATATTAGAAAGGCGTTTAAATCGCCAAAATTCACCCATTTAGAGTTCGGAAATCGGTTAAAAAAATATATGGTCTTTTTTCTGCAACATCAAGGTATATATTGACGCTTACATAGGTCTGGTGATAATGTTCCCCTTTAAATAAAATAGTGAACATACTAGACAACTTGTCTTTTAGTAGTAAGTAAGCAAACAAAGACTCCTGACGTACGCAGTAACATATTGTGTCGTTTTCCATTCTATTATTTTGTCAACATTATTAAGGACAAGTGGTAGAAAATGGATTATTAATCTACTTGTTCATTTACTGTTAATATCTGCTTACTTTCTGTTTTAGCATGTTCTGTCTACACTTCTATTAGAATGTAATAATCACTTATTCTTCTGTTGTTTGGATGCTTTACATTAGTTTTGGATGATACCACAAATTTGGGTATCGATCCAATACCAAGTAGTTACAGGATCATACATTGGTCATATTCAAAGTCCTCATTTGTCCAGGTACATATTTCCTGAGTTTATAAATATAATGTGAATTTAAGAAATCGAAAAAAGTTTTTTTGATGATAAAAAATATTGATGTATCGACTAGATACGCTCTAGTACTTGGTATCATTACAGTGGATTACAGGTGTTTACATTGAGGAGCACAAGCTTGTTGTTAGCGGTGAGCTATTGTATCCTTCTACGGTGTGTAGTGAAGCATGTTTAGCTATTCCTCGTCCTGCAGGGATGATACTTGTAAGAAACTTACTTTATTTGTCGCCATGGATACCAGGATTAGTGATTTAGAAGTAGCTAAATCACTGCCGACTACGAATGGACGTTAGCCGCGAGCTAGGTAGCCATGTTTAAAGCATATTAGTCTGTTTTAGTGTTATAGCTTCACCTTTATCGTTAGTTTTTAAGCCAAAATGCGTCCATTCCTCCTTTTCTGTCTACACACTGTGTCTGCTTGTAAGTACTCCTTGATTGTGCGTTGCCGAACACGCTCCTCATTGATTCTGTTTCTGATTCTTTAGTATCGCCGTACTTTACTAGTGCCGGTATACCGTACAACCCTAATGTATATATATGTATGTACTGTATGTATATGTATACATATATATATATATATATATATATATATATATATATACATATACATATATATATATATATATATATATTGGGGTGTAACAGTACACAAAAATTTCGGTTCGGTACGTACCTCGGTTTAGAGGTCACAGTTTGGTTCATTTTTGGTACAGTAAGAAAACAACAAAATATACATTCTTTGGTTATTCATTTACCAAATTTGTAAACAATGGCTTTATCCTTTTAACATTGGGAACACTATAATAATTCTGCCCACGTTAATCAACATTACACTGCCTCAAGTTGTTGCTCAGATGAAATACAATGACAAAACTTTTCTTCTACATATAAAAAGTGCAAAATTAAACCGTTTCAAGTCAACTCATCATGCTTAATTTATTACAGCATTTGGGAAGCCTGTAGTTGATTTATTATGTAAATGTTATATTTTTATCAACGCAGGGACCCTGTAATTCAAAACTAGGCTGCAACATTACTAATGATTAATGTAACTATAGCTTAAAAACTAGTACAATAGCAATAGGAGAGACTATTCATCCCTGAACACCATGGAGTTCATGTAGGCTTTATGATGCACTTACATTATTATATCAACTATTTTTTGCTGCTTCAACACAGCTCAATCAACACAGAAAAAGGTCAAGTGAAATAACAGACAGACAGGGCTTTGCTGTCTGTAACACACACACAAACACACACACACACACACACACACACACACACACACACACACACACACACACACACACACACGCACACACTTCAAGTTTGCCCAACCATGTTGAAGAACCAATAAAATTGTTCATAATGGAGAATCCACTGTACAGTTATGTAGGACCACTGAGACATATTTAAGATAGTAAAAGAAGTATGTGATGTATAATAACATAAACATTTGTAGCACAATATCCTCTTTTAGCTCAGAGTCCATTCCTCAGTCAGTGCTATTTGTTAAGGGTATTGGGTCCACCATATATATATATATATATATATATATATATATATATATATATATATATATATATATATATATATATATGCGTGTGTGTATGTATATATATTAGGGATGTCCGATAATGGCTTTTTGCCGATATTCGATATTCCAATATTGTCTAACTCTTTAATTACTGATACCGATATCAACCGATATATACAGTCGTGGAATTAACACATTATTATGCCTAATTTGGACAACCAGGTATGGTGAAGATAAGGTACTTTTAAAAAAAATTAATAAAATAAAATAAGATGAATAAATTAAAAACATTTTCTTGAATAAAAAAGAAAGTAAACAATATAAAAACAGTTACATAGAAACTAGTAATTAATGAAAATGAGTAAAATTAACTGTTAAAGGTTAGTACTATTAGTGGACCAGCAGCACGCACAATCATGTGTGCTTACGGACTGTATCCCTTGCAGACTGTATTGATATATATTGATATATAATGTAGGAACCAGAATATTAATAACAGAAAGAAACAACCCTTTTGTGTGAATGAGTGTAAATGGGGGAGGGAGTTTTTTTGGGTTGGTGCACTAATTGTAAGTGTATCTTGTGTTTTTTAATGTTGATTTAATAAAAAAATAAAAAACGATACCGATAATAAAAAAAACGATACCGATAATTTCCGATATTACATTTTAACGCATTTATCGGACATCTCTAATATATATATATATATATATATATATATATATATATATATATATATATATATATATATATACATATAAAATATATAAAAGTTTGGACACACCTTCTCATTTCAATGTGTTTTCTTTATTTTCATGACTATTTACATTGTAGACCTGTATATATGTATAGGCAAATATATATGTATATATTAGGGCTGTCAAAGTTAATGCAATAACAACGCGTTCACTATATATTTCCATAACGTCAGTAATTTTTTTAACGGGCGATTAACGCAAACACTTCCTTTTTAACCCTCGTACCGTGCCATTGCGAGGGGAACTTGGCTGCACTTCACTTGCTACTGATGAGCCACAAGCGAGCAGAAATGGACAAAAGAAAGTCTACCTTATGGAGCTATCAGGGTTAAAGCCATGGGAAGTTGTTCTCTCGACAACAAAGGACTATTTTTTGCTGTGCAGTTAACATTTATATCGTTACTGTGACTGATTTAGCTATTAAGATGACATAAAAGCTAAACAGAAATTGAAGACGGTGGGCAGGATGTTGGAGGGAGACTTTTTTTTTAAATTGCAAACTTTCTCCAAACAATCGCACACTTTTCCGGCTTAGAAAATAAAAGCGCCACGCTATACATCCGGTTTTACTGCATTTAGGGTTTCTCCTTCATATACTGCTTCATATGAGCCACCACACCTAACAAAATCAAGTAATATAATGTATTGTAGCGCCCAGAAGAAAACAAAGTCTGACGCTCTTTTTAGCTTTTATGGCCAATTTTATGCTAAAATCAGGCCCAATTCCAGCAAGTATTTCCTCACACGTCTGCCTCCGTGCTTCACTCCTAGACACTCAACACTTGTTCATTCTCCACAGACCATGGGAAAAATGACCACCATAACACACTAACATACACATTAACACCAGCCATACGCACAGGGTTGTCTGGGGCGGAGGCAGCGTGTCCGTGCTGTGGACGTACTTTAATATATTCGAGATATACCCGCCGAGAGAAATCTTCACGATTTAAGATGACAATGGCGGCTTTTAATGAGGGAAAGGCTCTCAGCAACGTGAAGCAAGTGTGACGTCAGGCTCTCTGCAACGCGCTTTTCGTCACGGACATGGCGCGAAAAAAATCTAAACAAAGCTTTTAAGTTGCCAATAACACCAAAAATGTATGCTAGATTTGTTGCCAGTCATTTTTATTACAGAAAAAGTGACTAAAATGATTGGAGAAATCTAATAAAAACCACACAAAAGAACAAAATATTATGTAAGAAAAATATATACATTAATACTATACTTAACACATTTGTTTTAAATGTGTATTCACATGTTTTGCCTTTTTAAAGAACTTATGCATCATAGCAAATCATGTGATGATGTCATATCAACCACGCCCCCTAACCACACCCCCACCGCCACAGGTATTTTGGCAATTTAGGGGAAACCCTGACGTTAACAACATAAACATACTTTTCTGGCTGGCTGAAATATTGTGTAAATGCTTTTATAACATGTTCTGGTCGAGTCCTCAATTACATAATGACTAGAAGGCGCAATATTACATTTTATTAATTAATAGAGAAGGTTAAAAAATTGAAGCCACTCCCTGAAAATTATCTGTCTCGTGTACACTTATTAATGATGAAAAATTATATCTATCTGCGATTAATTCTGAGTTAACTATGAGCAACGTGATTAATCTTAATTAAATATTGTAATCATTTGACAGCACAATTATATATATATATATATATATATATATATATATATATATATATATCAACTTACAACAAATAATAACTTTATTAACATTGCTTTTAACCTGTAACAAAAAACATTTAAAGTGCATCAATTTGCCTGAAATGCAAAAAAAACAAAAAAGTGTCCTTATGTAAACTATAATAAACATGTTTGGACCGATTTGAACGATTTGATACTGAAAAACATAACTTAATAAACTCAGTAAAAATAATAAATTCCAATTGAACAACAAAATTAACTCAGGAACACAATATATATATATATATATATATATATATATACATATATAATATAAGAATTTATCCTACAAAACAAAAATTAATAAAACTATTTTTCAAAGCGTGGTTTGAAGCATGATACTGCATGATACTTTTTTTTAATGAATTTATTAATCAATCAACAAAACAATACACAACAATGTAATCCAATTCCAAAACCAAACCCGTCCCAGCAACATTAAGGACAACAATAAACAGAGCAATTGAGAGCAATTGAGGACACACAAATCCAAATGTAGTGAAACAAAAATGAACATTAACGACAACAGCATCAATTTTAGTAACAATTTCAAGATAGCAGTGATTAAAAAAAACCCTCATTGATATCATCATTAAAAACATTAATAAAAAAATAATTTAAAAAATTAGAAATGAACAATAGTGTGTCACAGTGGCTTACACTTGCATCACATCCTATAAGCCCGACAACAGACCGCGTCCAACATTTTCCCCAAAATATAATAAGTCATATTTTGGTTCATTTATTAGTTGAAACAAATTTAAATAATGGATCCATATTCCAATATATGACTCATTGTTATCTAAACTAAATGCAGTTTGTTCTACTGATATCATCTCCATAGCTTGTGTGTACCAGTCAGTATGAGTTGGACTATCAACAGCTATCCATTTTTTAAATATTACCCTTTTTGTTATTATGCATATTGAAAGAAAAGCATTTTTACTCTTTGATGACACGTTGCTAAATTGATGGATACTGCATGATACTGATAAAGCATGTACCCACACCCTCGCCAATCCTCCCCCCACATACAGTGCATCTGGATTCACAGTGCTTTACTCTTTCCACATTTTCTTATTTACAGCCACGGAATGGAATACATTCATTTTTGTCCTTAAAATTGTACACACAATAATATAAATGATAAATGATAAATGGGTTGTACTTGTATAGCGCTTTTCTACCTTCAAGGTACTCAAAGCGCTTTGACACTACTTCCACATTTACCCATTCACACACACATTCACACACTGATGGAGGGAGCTGCCATGCAAGGCGCTAACCAGCACCCATCAGGAGCAAGGGTGAAGTGTCTTGCTCAGGACACAACGGACATGACGAGGTTGGTACTAGGTGGGGATTGAACCAGGGACCCTCGGGTCGCGCACGGCCACTCTTCCACTGCGCCACGCCGTCCCATACCTCATGATGACAATGTGAATCGTTTTTATGTTTATTTTTTATTATTTTGCAAATGTATTTAAAATTAAAATAATATTTAAAAAATGGCATGTACATAAGTATTCGGACCCCTTTGCTCAATACTTTGTTGATACACCTTTGGCAGCAATTACACCCGCATGTCTTTTTGAATACAATGCCCCAAGCTTGTCACACCTATCTTTGGGCAGTTTCACCCAAAGGGTTTGTGCTTGTGCAATGACAACAAAGATCCATCCATCCAACACATATAACGTACACTGCAAAAACTGAAATCTAAGAAAGATTAAATATCTCAAATAAGGGTGATATTTGCTTATTTTCTGTCTGATAAGATAATTCTTCTCACTAAGCAGATTTTATGTTAGAGTGTTTTACTTGTTTTAAGTGTTTTGGTCCTAAATTATGTCAGTAAGATATTACAGCTTGTTGCTGAGATTTTATGAACTATATTGAGTAAAACATGCTTGAAACTAGAATATTAACTGTTGTAAAGCTGTGTCATTAACACTCACAAGTATAAAACTACTTTTTTAAAGTAATAATTTCTTATTTCAAGCATGTAAAAAAAAAAATCATGACTTTGACACAATTGTGTCTCATATTAAAACGGATGAATGGACTTTGCTGTTTTATTTTCAATGAAACAATAGAAAATACGTACTCATATAGTAGTACAGTTGTCATTAGTGAGAATATACTTATTTTAAGGTATTTTTGGGTTCATTGAGGTTACCTAATTTTACTTGTTTTGGAAAATGTTCTTGTTCTATTGGCAGATAATTTTGCTTAGTTCAAATAAAATACCCTTAATTTTTGTATTTTTTTTTCTTGTTTTTGAACACGGACTTTTTACAGTGTAGTTACTTTTAAAATAAAGTAACAAAGTTACTTTTTCAGGGAGTGAAGCCGTAATCGGATTACCTTTTTCAAAGTAACCGTGGCAACACTGATCACAACTCAGGAATGGCAAACAATGCCGAGGTTGGTTGCCATCAGCAAAAAGTGTGCCGTGTACGAGAGAATAGGTTAGCTGGCGGCGTAATAAAAATAATACAAGAAAAAAATACAGTATTTACAATTTTGAAATCCACAATGCACTGAAACTGTCGTAAGCGAATCTCGAAGTGGCAATGGAACATTGTACTTTTTGTGTAAAGTAATTATTGTAGCAAATTGTAAAAGACTTAATACTTGTTAACAATTGACTATTCGTTGTACTTCCACTTTCTTAATCACTCCAAATTAGAGCTGTCTGATAATATCGGACTGCTGATATTATCGGCCGATAAATGCTTTAAAAAGTAAATTATCGGTATCGGTTTCAAAAAGTAAAATGTATGACTTTTTAAAACGCCGCTTTACGGAGTGGTACAGAGCGCCAATAAACCTTAAAGGCATTGCATTTGCGTGCCGGCCCAGTCACATAATATCTACGGTTTTCACACACACAATTGAATGCAAATGCATACTTGGTCAACAGCCATACAGGTCACACTGAGGGTGGCCCTATAAACAACTTTAACACTGTTACAAATACGCGCCACACTGTGAACCCACACCAAACAAGAATGACAAACACATTTCGGGAGAACATCCGCACCGTAACACAACATAAACACAACAGAACAAATACCCAGAAGCCCTTGCAGCACTAACTCTTCCGGGACGCTACAATATTTACACCCCCCCGAATCCCCCTACCCCCACCTCAACCTCCTCATGCTCTCTCAGGGAGAGCATGTCCCAAATTCCAAGCTGATGTTTTGAGGCATGTTAAAAAAAATAATAATGCACTTCAATAATAAATATGGCAGTGCCATGTTGGCATTTTTTTTCCATAACTTGAGTTGATTTATTTTGGAAAACCTTGTTACATTGTTTAATGCATCCAGCGGGGCATCACAACAAAATTAGGCATAATAATGTGTTAATTCCGCGACTGTATATACCGGTATCGGTTGATATCGGAATCGGTAATTAAGAGTTGGACGATATCGGATATCGGCAAAAAAGCCATTATCGGACATCTACAAATCCTTACTAACGTTTGTGCTTTATATGTTTGTCTTTCTCTATTAGCACTGTGTGGTTCAGGTAGATAATAATATGATTATATGCAGTCTTTTCAGTCCTCTTAAAACCTTTTCACAAAAATATTTTCGTAGTTTTTTTTTTTTTTTTTAAAGCTGTACTTCTATGACGAGTGAGAGACAAAAAGAACTCCTGCACCCAGGAAATATTCCAACAAAAGCGAGAAGTATCTCCACCCACCTACCCGCTGGTGTCTGACAGCGCTGCAGGGCTGGCTAATGTGCGTGAAATAGCGTGCGTGACATAAATGCTATTGACAAACTTGGCTGGACGTTTGGGGCAGAGAAGTGGCAGCACATTTAATGCATATTCATCCGCTTTATCCTGCTGGTCTTTGCCAGAGCAGCCACACCGTGTCATCTCGCCACACTCCAGCTTCTCTCCCAAATGGAGAGTGACACTGATTATGCAAATCTCATATCTTGTCCCCCCCCCCCCCTACCCGTCCCCATCCCACTACCATCACCACCACCAATACCTGCTACTTTATTCAACTTTGATACGGGCCTCAACCAGAGTGGAGAAGACTTGTGTTCATACACGCTGTGTATATCATATTTTGGAATATACTTCATCACAGTTGTCGCTGAGGGGAGGATCAGATGTGCTTTGATGCTCGGAAATCTTTGCAGGATTTTGTGGATTCTTTGGTTAGAGGACTGTTTTATGAAGTTAGGAGTGACACACCTGAGCAAATGTATGCAAGGTTACGGACAAAGTTAAGTGCTAAGTGTTATATTTAGGGATGTCCGATAATGGCTTTTTTGCTCCGATATTCCGATATTGTCCAACTCTTAATTACCGATTCCGATATCAACCGATACCGATATATACAGTCGTGGAATTAACACATTATTATGCCTAATTTTGTTGTGATGCCCCGCTGGATGCATTAAACAATGTAATAAGGTTTTCCAAAATAAATCACCTCAAGTTATATTATAGCGTCCCGGAAGAGTTAGTACTGCAAGGGATTCTGGGTATTTGTTCTGTTGTGTTTATGTTGTGTTACGGTGCGGATGTTCTCCCGAAATGTGTTTGTCATTCTTGTTTGGTGTGGGTTCACAGTGCTGGATGCATTAAACCAGGGGTGCTCACACTTTTTCTGCAGGCGAGCTACTTTTCAATTGATCAAGTCGTGGGGATCTACCTCATTCATATATATAATTTATATTTACTTATTTATGAAATATATGTTTTTGTTAACAAGTTAAAGGTGTTTAATGATAATGCAAGCATGTTTAACACATATAGTTAATATTGTTAATACATTAAAGGTGTTTAATGATAATACAAGTATGTTTAATACATATAGTTAATATTGTTCACAAGTTAAAGGTGTTTAAAGATAATGCAAGCATGTTTAACACATATAGTTAATATTGTTAACAAGTTAAAGGTGGTTAAAAATAATACAAGCATGTTTAACACAAATAGTTAATATTGTTAACAACTTAAAGGTGGTTAAAGATAAAACAAGCATGTTTAACACATATAGTTAATATTGTTAACAACTTAAAGGTGTTTAATGATAATGCAAGCATGTTTAACACATATAGTTAATATTGTTAATACATAAAAGGTGTTTAATGATAATACAAGTATGTTTAATACATATAGTTAATATTGTTAACAAGTTAAAGGTGTTTAAAGATAATGCAAGCATGTTTAACACATATAGTTAATATTGTTAACAAGTTAAAGGTGGTTAAAAATAATACAAGCATGTTTAACACAAATAGTTAATATTGTTAACAACTTAAAGGTGGTTAAAGATAAAACAAGCATGTTTAACACATATAGTTAATATTGTTAACAACTTAAAGGTGGTTAAAGATAATACAAGCATGTTTAACACATATAATTAATATTGTTAACAACTTAAAGGTGGTTAAAGATAATACAAGCATGTTTAACACATATAGATTCCTTTCTTTCATGAAGACAAGAATATAAGTTGGTGTATTACCTGATTGTGATGACTTGCATTGATTGGAATCAGACAGTGGTGATGATAACGTCCGCATTTTCGAATGGAGGAGAAAAAAAGTCCTCCTTTCTGTCCAATACCACATGAAAGTGGTTGGTTTTTGGCATCTTATTTGTCCAGCTTCCGTACTCCTTTGTATACACTTTACAAGAAATACATTGTCGGCAAACTCCGTAGCTTGCTAGCTTGTGCACGCCAGCTTTCTGAGACTCTTATTTTGGTAGCGCAGGCAGGATGAAGCAGAGCTTTTATTGTGCAACTGTGCAGTCGGTCTTTGGAGTTTTGACAACAGGTACGGCGCCAGAGTCTGTTGAAATAAAGTGTTTCTCGTCATCCAGTCGGTAATTTTAATGAGCTGGCAGCAGCCAGCGTCATCTCAGAAGACCCTCGGGTGCCGTGAATGTCAATTAAGTGACGAAAGTGACGTCATAGTGAAGATTTATGATCGCTCATTTTTAGGACTATTTTTTTAATGCCTGGCTGGTGATCGACTGACACACCCTCCGAGATCGACCGGTAGATCACGATCGACGTAATGAGCACCCCTGCATTAAACAATGTAACAAGGTTTTCCAAAGAGTTAGTACTGCAAGGGATTCTGGGTATTTGTTCTGCTGTGTTTATGTTGTGTTACGGTGCGGATGTTCTCCCAAAATGTGTTTGTCATTCTTGTTTAGTGTGGGTTCACAGTGTGGCGCATATTTGTAACAGTGTTAAACTTGTTTATACGGCCACCCTCAGACTGTTGACCAAGTATGCCTTGCATTAATTCGTGATGAGAACAGCCGGTAGATATTATGTGACTTGGACGGTACGCACGCAAAGGAAATGCCTTTAAGGTTTATTGGCACTCTGTAGTTCTCCCTACGTCCGTGTACACAGCGGCGTTTTAAAATGTCATACATTTTACTTTTAGAAACAGATACCGATAATTAAGAAACCGATACCGATAATTTCCGATGTTACATTTTAAAGCATTTATCGGCCGAAAATATCGGCAGCCCGATATTATCGGACATTCCTAGTTTAAAGATATATTTATGAAATTTTGTACCATTGGGACGGCGTGGGACGGCGTGGCGCAGTAGGAGAGTGGCCGTGCGCAACCCGAGGGTCTCTGGTTCAATCCCCACCTAGTACCAACCTCGTCATGTCCGTTGTGTCCTGAGCAAGACACTTCACCCTTGCTCCTGATGGGTGCTGGTTAGCGCCTTGCATGGCAGCTCCCTCCATCAGTGTGTGAATGTGTGTGTGAATGGGTAAATGTGGAAGTAGTGTCAAAGCGCTTTGAGTACCTTGAAGGTAGAAAAGCGCTATACAAGTACAACCCATTTATCATTTATTTATCATTGGAGCCGCCATAGCTGTAACAAGGTTTTCCAAAATAAATCACCCCAAGTTATGGAAAAAAATGCCAACATGGCACTACTGCTACTATTATTGAAGTCACAAAGTGCATTATTTTCTGCAATATACACCTGCAATATGCGTCGGTTGAGGTGGGCGGGGTTGGGGGGGCTTTGGTGTATATTGCAGCCCGGAAGAGTTAGGGCTGCATGGGATTCTGGGTATTTGTTTTGTTGTGTTTATGTTGTGTTACGGTGCGGATGTTCTCCCGAAATGTGTTTCTCATTCTTGCTTGGTGTGGGTTCACACAGTGTGGCGCATATTTGCAATTTTGGCCCGCGGACCAGAGTTTGACACCCATGCTATCGACGATCGTATTCCATTGTATTATTTTGCAGACTGGGCGACGTTAAAGCTGCCGCATGCGATGACGCACGTCGGTCCTTTAAACGCCGGCGTCACCTGTGCCTCCCCTGGCCGCGTCTGTCACAACGTCTCCACTTTGCACGGCCGCGATGTCGTGCGAGCGCCACGCAGGCCGGCCTCTGTCAGAGGAAAGGGAGGACGTTAAGTCGCATTACGGTGCGCGGCCGTGAGGCATGTCTCCCTGCAGCCGGCGGGGCCCCGGCGCATGCGCACGCGGCTCCTAATGAGCGTGCACGGATATGGGGGGGAGAGGGTGCTCGTCGGCCACAGCAGACCCCTTCCATCAACCCTCCTCCTCGCCACTACCCCCGGCCCTGAGCGTGACAGACCAAGAGCAGAGCGCCGGTCCCCTTCCTGGTGGCGTGATTAGATTGGGGCCGAAGCCTCCAGCTGGCAGGCCTGTCTGCGACTGGAGGCGGCCGTCCCCAGCGCTCGTCAGCGGCTGACACCTCTGACAGGCAGGGGACAGCTTCAGCAGACAGGTTCATTAAATGGCATTTTTTACAGCTGGGCCTCCAAAAAAAAAGAGAGGAGAAAAAAAACAAAACAAAAAAAACAGGGCTGGGCTTTGTCAAAGCGCCAAGTCTACAGGGGCCCCGTGTGCTGCTCCAGACCCCAAAGCTTTGTTGTTATGACAAATCTTCTGATCGCGGCTGTTTGAAATCAGCCCCCCTCCTCTTTAGCCTCCCTTTTGTTGACAGCGAGCCCTTTGGCCCGCGCCTTGTCACGCCAGACAAGTGCTCACTCTGGCTGGGCCCAAACACTGCGCTTTAATATCACCACATCGTCATTTGCAGCGTACAAGTAACCCCTTAAAGCACGGTGAGGAAAGGGTTAGTGCATCTGCCTCACAATACGAAGGTCCTGAGTAGTCTTGGGTTCAATCCCGGGCTCGGGATCTTTCTGTGTGGAGTTTGCATGTTCTCCCCGTGACTGCGTGGGTTCCCTCCGGGTACTCCGGCTTCCTCCCACCTCCAAAAACATGCACCTGGGGATAGGTTGATTGGCAACACTAAAATTGGCCCTAGTGTGTGAATGTGAGTGTGAATGTTGTCTGTCTATCTGTGTTGGCCCTGCGATGAGGTGGCGACTTGTCCAGGGTGTACCCCGCCTTCCACCCGAGTGTAGCTGAGATAGGCTCCAGCGCCCCCCGCGACCCCAAAGGGAATAAGCGGTAGAAAATGGATGGATGGATGGAAGTAACCCCTTAAAGATGTCCCTAAAAAAGGCCAAACTGCAAACTTGTGTGATGCACAAGAAATGACAATGTACATTTTCATGCGATCAGACGCAGCAGAAGTCCACACGCCTTGGATACCAGCTCGCAATTGTCTGGACAAAAAACACCTTAAAAGTCAAATATAAGGTCAGTCACCAAAAAAAAAAGAGAAGCGTGGTGATAACCAATAAGGGTTGTCTTGAACCGATATTTGTTTGATATCAGCAAAAAAGTAAGTATCGGATGATATCAGCTAACATCTTTGTGATACAAGCAGTCTACTTGTGTTTACTTGTGCAAAGCCCAAATGCTCCCCAATAAGCACACAACTTCTTCTGTTATTTTACAAAATGTAATGGCCTTTCCTTTTAACAACACTCAGTAAACATTTGGGAACTGATGAGACACATTTTTTAAGCTTCTCAGGTGGAATTATTTCCCATTCTTGCTTGATGTACAGCTTAAGTTGTTCAACAGTCCGGGGGTCTCCGTTGTGGTATTTTAGGCTTCATAATGCGCCACACATTTTCAGTGGGAGACAGGTCTGGACTACAGGCAGGCCAGTGTAGTACCCGCACTCTTTTACTATGAAGCCACGTTGATGTAACACATGGCTTGGCATTGTCTTGCTGAAATAAGCAGGGGCGTCCATGGTAACGTTTGCTTGGATGTTGCTCCAAAACCTGAATGTACCTTTCAGCATTAATGGCGCCTTCACAGATGTGTAAGTTACCCATGTCTTGGGCACTAATACACCCCCATACCATCACAGATGCTTGTTTTTCAACTTTGCGCCTATAACAATCCGGATGGTTCTTTTTCTCTTTGGTCCAGAGGACACGACGTCCACAGTTTTCAAAAACTATTTGAAATGTGGACTCGTCAGACCACAGAACACTTTTCCACTTTGTATCAGTCCATCTTAGATGAGCTCAGGCCCAGCGAAGCCGAGGGCGTTTCTGGGTGTTGTTGATAAACGGTTTTCGCCTTGCACAGGAGAGTTTTAACTTGCACTTACAGATGTAGCGACCAACTGTAGTTACTGACAGTGGGTTTCTGAAGTGTTCCTGAGCCCATGTGGTGATATCCTTTACACACTGATGTCGCTTGTTGATGCAGTACAGCCTGAGGGATCGAAGGTCACAGGCTTAGCTGCTTACGTGCAGTGATTTCTCCAGATTCTCAGAACCCTTTGATATTACGGACCGTAGATGGTGAAATCCCTAAATTCCTTACAAAAGCTGGTTGAGAAAGGTTTTTCTTAAACTGTTCAACAATTTGCTCACGCATTTGTTGACAAAGTGGTGACCCTCGCCCCATCCTTGTTTGTGAATGACCGAGCATTTCATGGAATCTACTTTTATACCCAATCATGGCACCCACCTGTTCCCAATTAGCCTGCACACCTGTGGGATGTTCCAAATAAGTGTTTGATGAGCATTCCTCAACTTTATCAGTATTTATTGCCACCTTTCCCAACTTCTTTGTCACGTGTTGCTGGCATCAAATTCTAAAGTTAATGATTATTTGCAAAAAAAAAAAAAAAATGTTTATGAGTTTGAACATCAAATATGTTGTCTTTGTAGCATATTCAACTGAATATGGGTTTGAAAATGATTTGCAAATCATTGTATTCCGTTTATATTTACATCTAACACAATTTCCCAACTCATATGGAAACGGGGTTTGTACATGACAGTTATGAATGCAAGAATGTTACAGCAAACACGGGGCCAGTGCAGTTTATTAGCATGGCCACAGCTTGACACCGGAACAGACTAATTCACTTTATATTTTTTCCCATGTTTTGAAATAAATCAGCTCAGGTGTATTCCACATGTCACCTGCCAAGCTGTTGATTCTTCCCATGATGCATTTCAGCAGAATGCCCTCTACTCATACAACATCTGGCCACATAGACGAGGCTAGGGGGGGGGGGGGGGACGGCGCTCACCTGCCGTCCTCTCTTACCAATCAACCCCCCCCCTACAGCCTCCTCTGGGCCGTGCTGTCTCTATGACAACTGTTTGAGTCGGAGATGGGGGGGGGGTGTCAAGTCGGGGGTGCATTACCCTGGAGGAGAGCATCAGGGGATGCACATCCACTATCTCCATCTAATCCAATTTTAATTGAGCTCCAGAGATTTTGGCGGCGGCGTGGAGGTCGGGCCCGGGATATTCCGTGGAGAAATTAAAGCGGAGGCTGCGTGCTCCCGCCGCACACTTCCTGCCGCGTCTCTGTTTTAAATGAGCGCCGCAGATGACCTCGCTTAACGTTTCCCTGCCGCGTTACGGTACACGCACTTTGACCACCGAGTTATTCTCACCTGTGTGTGACCGTGACCCCCGAAGGCTGATGAGGTCGGCCTTCCGGGACAAGATTGTTCCGAGAGGAGCGAGCGCGTGAGGGGACCAATCTCGCCTGTCAGGACCATTGTGGTACTTTTGTGTGCTTTGTCTGCCACCTATTACTTTTTATCGATTCTTTTTCTGTCACCTCGCACATTGCTGAGCGCTGATAACACTGAGGAGGCTCTTCCTCCCGATCGGAAATCATGCAGGTAGAAGTAGTCTGTTCCAAGGTCAAACTGGCACCATTGGCGTGGTTAGGCCTATTTTAGGGGGGCAATTGTAAATCATTTATTTTTTAAGTTTTGTGTTTCTTGTAGAATCTATATAAAGTAATATACATAAGCCTATTGTTAAAATAATGAAAAAAACATCATTAAATATATTTGTTTTATTGTATTGTTACATTATAGCTGTTTTATTATTATAGGATGGCTTGTTAAACATTTAATAGGATTTTCAGATGGAGTAAAAACCAAGACATTTAATATAAAATGTAAAACAAATAACTACATGAAAAGAAAAAGAAAATATAGGGTTAAAAGCCATCGTCCTGGGGAGCATTTCATTTCGTCCCGTGCATTGAAAAAAAATAATAATAATAACAATGAATGATTTCTCAGTCTTTGTTAGCCGTTTGTGAAGTTTTGTGCTCGTGCGTAACATTCGCTCGCATCCTGTGCATCTCCTGGGGGCAAAGCCCCCCCTGTCCTTAAAAGCTGGTGACGCCCCTGACTGGCACCATCCTAACGCGTGAATATTTCTCGAATGTGTGTCATTTTTAACTGTCATCCCCTTCATTTTTGATCCGGTAAAAACTAATGCCGCAAATCTTTAGGGTCCGTTTGATTTCGATTTCTCAAATGCAAATAAAAATAATAATTTTGGGCCATTTTTTTTCTATTTTTATTTCTGAAACAAAAGTTGGACGACTATTTAATGACACTTTTTTTAAAACAACACATTTTTAAAAACGACAATAGGATAGGGATGATGTTTGATAAGAAATTAGCGAGTTCGAGCCTATTATCGAATCCTCTTATCGAACCGATTCCTTATCGATTCTCTTATAGAGTCCAGATAGGTTGTTGTGTATGGAAAAAAACACACACTATTTGGTTTAGCAAAAGCTCACTTTTATTATGTAAGAAAAAAATAAAATCTAATAAATAAATAAATATTGACTGTTACCCCCCTAAAAAAAAATAAAATAAATAAATAAATAAATATTGACTGTTGTTACCCAAAGTATATTAAGTGGGATTTTTCAGAAAAACAAATATATACAGTAACACAAAAACAACCTGTCTCTGTGATCACTATAGGTGTATAAATAATAATATAGTGTTAAATAAAATCAGTCCCTTGGGCACAAAACTGAAAATAATACAGCACTTCTGCTGCTATTTGACATAACTGTTTGTTATGATGCTTTGACATTGTTGCACTTTATTTCTTTATTGAAAGAAAATTCTATGAAGAGAAAAGTTGTTTGCAAATGTGGTTACAATGCTAAACAATGAAAAGTTCAAGCTAAAAAAAGAAATACACTTTGAGTTAACATTATTTCTTTATAGAGGGAAAGATGTGATGTTATGAGCTAGGGAATATAACAACTACACTACCCAGCATGCAACGGGAGTGACGAGCATGCGCGGTAGAAAAAGTGTTGTTGCATGTCGCCACGCCGGCAGCTAAGAATGAGGTTATGAGCACGCTGTGAAAGTAAACGTCAAGAACTCAGCCAACACGCCTCGTCTGCATTATTTATAATTAGACAGACAACACATATACAGTGTGGTTTTGTTTTGTTTACAAGGAAAGAAAAACAAAAGTTAAAAAAGGGAGATATGTTGTATAAATATGTATGTGCTGCGGTTGCTTTAAGAACGTTGTGACAGCTGCCGTAAAGGAGGTGCGTTGCTAGCCTGGTTGCTATGTTTCCGGTTGGTCGTAAAAGTGTTGGTCATGTGTTTGTACCCTGCTCAAATCTCTCAGTAAAGTTATTCATTGGATTATACCTTTTGTTTTGAACTTTATTACACCTTGGAGCGCTTTTTCCGGTCCATTGTTTTTCCTGCTTTCCCTATCTGCGCCTAATGACTGAGCTACGTGACGTAATTTCTTGTGATGTCACACGGGGCATTTCTGGTCGGGACGGGATTCGTTCCCAGGGATTTGAATAAAGAACCAACTCTTTTTCTTTACTATAGTGGTCTCGACAACGGGTACCGGTTCTCAAAAAGGGATTAGAGTCCGAGGACTCAGTTCTTTTCTTAACGAACAACCGGGAAAACCGGTTTCGAGTGTCATCCCTACAATAGGACTCCCGCTGAACAAAGGTGGTCCGTTCATTCTATTTCCAATCTTAAAACGCAAATCAAAAAATAAATTTAGGGCCGTTTTTCGATTTTTATTGTATATGGCAGATTTTAAAACAAACAAAAAGGGGTTGATTTTCATTAAAATATTGCCATGAAATTGGATTTTGTGCTGTTTTCCTTTTTATGGATTTGTATTTTTCCAGCTAAACACAAACATTTAAAAAAATGTGCAAAAATGCGTGGTTATCTGTGTGATGACAAATTGAACCGGAAGCAGTATTTTAGCCTTTCCTTTGCGTTTAGCATGTTTTTAGCATAACGCTAACATTCTTGTTCAGCAGGAGTCCTAAAAAACAAGTTTCGGACCATTTTTTCTTTTTTCATTTCTGAAACAAAAGTTGGACAACTATTTAATGACACGTTTTTATATATAGGACTCAATAGGACTCCTGCTGAACAAGGATGTTAGCATTATGCTAAAAAACATGCTAAACACAAATTAAAGGCTAAAATGCTGCGTCCGGTTCAAGTTGTCATCATACGGATAACCACGCATTTTTGCACATTTTTTTGCGTTTATCTGGAAAAATTCAAATCCATAAAAGCAAAACAGCACAAAATCTAATTTTGTGGCAATATTTCAATGAAAATCAACCCTTTTTGTGTTTGTTTTCAAATCTGCCATATAAAATTAAAATCGAAAAAATGTCCTTAATTTTATTTTTTGATTTGCGTTTCAGAATTGGAACTAGAATGAACGGAAGGTACACGGACCAAAAGGTGTTAGCGTTATGCTAAAAACATGCTAAACGCGAAGGAAAATCTAAAATACTGCTTCCGGTTCAATTTTTCATCACACAGATAAACACGCATTTTTGCATTTTGGATAAACATGAATTGGATTTTTGTGTTTATCCCGAAAAATAAAAATCCATAAAAGGAAAACAGCACAAAATTTAATTTCATGGCAATATTTTAATGAAAATATTGTTTGTTTTCAAATCTGCCATAAATAGTAAAAATCGAAAAACGGCCCCAAATTTGTTTGCTTTTATGGATTTGAATTTTTCCAGGTAAACGCAAAAAAATGTGCAAAAATGCGTGGTTATCTGTGTGATGACAAATTGAACAGGAAGCAGTATTTTAGCCTTTCCTTTGCGTTTAGCATGTTTTAGCATAATGCTAACATCCTTGTTCAGCAGGAGTCCTATTGAGTCCTATATATAAAAACGTGTCTTTAAATAGTTGTCCAACTTTTGTTTCAGAAATAAAAAAAATGGTCCGAAACTTGTTTTTTAGGACTCCTGCTGAACAAGGGTGTTAGCGTTATGCTAAAAACATGTTAAACGCATAGGAAAGGCTAAAATACTGCTTCCGGTTCAATTTGTCATCATACGGATAACCACGCATTTTTGCACATTTTTTTGCGTTTATCTGGAAAAATTCAAATCCATAAAAGCAAAACAGCACAAAATCCAATTTTATGGCAATATTTTTATGAAAATCAACCCTTTTTTGTTTGTTTTAAAATCTGCCATATAAAATAAAAATCGAAAAACGGCCCTAATTTTATTTTTTGATTTGCGTTTCAGAATTGGAACTAGAATGAACGGAAGACACACGGACCACCTTTGTTCAGCGGAAGTCCTATTGTTGTTTTAAAAAAGTGTCGTTTTAAAAAAAGTGTCATTAAATAGTTGTCTAAGTTTTGTTTCAAAAATAAAAATTTGTTTTTTGATTTTTTTTACATTTGAGAATTCGAAATCGAATGAACACGGACCCTAAAGATTTGCGGCATTAGTTTTTACTAGATCAAAAATAAAGGTAATGACAGTTAAGAATGACACACATGTGACTAAAACATTGCCTGAAATATTCACGCGTTAGGATGGTGCCAGCTTGACCTTGGAACAGACTATTTCTACCTGCATGATTTCCTATCGGAAGGAAGAGCCTCCTTAGTGTTTCGCAAATATTATACAAAAGCAACTTTTCTTAACTTCTGGTACCTGCTGATATGTATTTGGGATCTGCATAAGTCCTGAAAATGTGCGCGGTTCCGCCTTAAAAGGTGTAGTCCGTGACGACACCGTAGTCCATCTTTCGACACTTCTTCCACTCCCGTCCTTGCACGCTACACCACTACAACAAAGATGATGGAAAAAAGACGCTGCCGAAGGTGATCCACGTAAATAAGACCGCCCACAAAACGACTGTCAGAAAGCGGCTTGAAGATGATCTGTAAATCATAATCTATGCAACATTTTGACCAAAGAACCACCATTACATGTTATGTAGACCACAAGGAAGTGTTTTCCATTTAGAATCAAATAACAATAATATGACCCCTTTTGTATGAAAATAGACCTGACTAGACCCGCTCATCGCCAGTGCGCCTTATAATCCGATGCGCCCTATGGTCTGGAAAATACGGTACACATAAATGGTAAAACAATAGTCAATTAATATACAAACCCTGTTTCCATATGAGTTGGGAAATTATGTTAGATGTAAATATAAACGGAATACAATGATTTGCAAATCCTTTTCAACCCATATTCAGTTGAATATGCTACAAAGACAACATATTTGATGTTCAAACTGATAAACTTTTTTTGTGTGCAAATAATCATTAACTTTAGAATTTGATGCCAGCAACACGTGACAAAGAAGTTGGGAAAGGTGGCAATAAATACTGATAAAGTTGAGGAATGCTCATCAAACACTTATTTGGAACATCCTACAGGTGAACAGGCAAATTGGGAACAAGTGGGTGCCATGATTGGGTATAAAAGTAGATTCCATGAAATGCTCAGTCATTCACAAACAAGGATGGGGCGAGGGTCACCACTTTGTCAACAAATGCCTGAGCAAATTGTTGAACAGTTTAAGAAAAAACTTTCTCAACCAGCTATTGCAAGGAATTTAGGGATTTCACCATCTACGGTCCGTAATATCATCAAAGGGTTCAGAGAATCTGGAGAAATCACTGCACGTAAGCAGCTAAGCCCGTGACCTTCGATCCCTCAGGCTGTACTGCTTCAACAAGCGACATCAGTGTGTAAAGGATATCACCACATGGGCTCAGGAACACTTCAGAAACCCACTGTCAGTAACTACAGTTGGTCGCTACATCTGTAAGTGCAAGTTAAAACTCTCCTATGCAAGGCGAAAACCGCTTATCAACAACACCCAGAAACGCCATCGGGTTCGCTGTGCTCCGGCCTGAGCTTATTTAAAATGGACTGATACACAGTGGAAAAGTGTTCTGTGGTCTGACGAGTCCACATTTCAAATTGTTTTTGGAAACTGTGGACGTCGTGTCCTCCGGACCAAAGAGGAGAAGAACCATCCGGATTGTTATAGGCGCAAAGTTGAAAAGCCAGCATCTGTGATGGTATGGGGGTGTATTAGTGCCCAAGACATGGGTAACTTACACATCTGTGAAGGCGCCATTAATGCTGAAAGGTACATACAGGTTTTGGAGCAACATATGTTGCCATCCAAGCAACGTTACTATGGACGCCCCTGCTTATTTCAGCAAGACAATGCCAAGCCACTTCATAGTAAAAGAGTGCGGGTACTAGACTGGCCTGCCTGTAGTCCAGACCTGTCTCCCATTGAAAATGTGTGGCGCATTATGAAGCCTAAAATACCACAACGGAGACCCCCGGACTGTTGAACAACTTAAGCTGTACATCAAGCAAGAATGGGAAAGAATTTCACCTGAGAAGCTTAAAAAATGTGTCTCCTCAGTTCCCAAACGTTTACTGAGTGTTGTTAAAAGGAAAGGCCATGTAACACAGTGGTGAACATGCCCTTTCCCAACTACTATGGCACGTGTTGCAGCCATGAAATTCTAAGTTAATTATTATTTGCAAAAAAAAAAAAAGTTTATGAGTTTGAACATCAAATATCTTGTCTTTGTAGTGCATTCAATTATATATATGGGTTGAAAAGGATTTGCAAATCATTGTATTCCGTTTATATTTACATCTAACACAATTTCCCAACTCATATGGAAACGGGGTTTGTACAAATCTAAAGTCCAGGATGTAGGACCCTACCAAAATAAGTCACTAGAACACTTTGCACACCATTGGGGTCGTTTTTTCTACTGTTGTAATCTTTTAAAAAAACAACAAGGTGTCACATAACCAGAAAGGAAAAAGCAAAAGACACACAAAGTTCAAGTTTGTTCAATGTTTTTATTTCACTGGAAGATTTTAGCTTGAAGAGCTTCAAGTCATGTGTGGTACCTCTGCTATTATCTCCAGTACGGTAAACACCCTGGTGTTTTTTCCTCAGGTCTTGGCGTACACCGAGGGTCTCCACGGCAAGTGGATGTTCAGCGAGATCCGCGCCCTCTTCTCCAGGCGTCACCTTCTGCAGACCAGCGCCATGGAGGTCTTCATGGCCAACAGAAGTATGTCACATGCGCACCGTGCAGGAAGGTGTCAAATAACGTGTACGTTTTCTCGCTAAGTAAAGTTTGCACTTGTCTGTTGACAGCCTCAGTCCTCTTCAACTTCCCCGACCAGGCCACTGTGAAGAAGGCCGTCTACAGTCTTCCTCAAGTGGGGGTCGGGACCAGCTATGGACTACCTCAAAACAGGTGGGACACGACAATTACCGTATTTTTCGGAGTATAAGTCGCACCGGAGTATAAGTCGCACCTGCCAAAAATGCATAATAAAGAAGGAAAAAAACATATATAAGTCGCACTGGAGCCCGGCCAAACTATGAAAAAAATCTGCGACTTATAGTCCGAAAAATACGGTATGTCCAAAGTCTGGTCCGAAGACCATTTGTGGCCCATAGCTATTTATAAATGTCCCACAGCAGAACATGTCCCGGGGGTCATTTTTAGCCCGCAGCTAATTGTTTAATGGCCCATGGCACAATCTAGAAATACATGAAAAGTGGAATAAAAGTGTCATGACTTGGTCCTGGGTGTTTGCTTTTCCGGGATGCAACGGAAAGTTGGCTCGGGCGAGACGGGAATGAAGGTACATTTTTATTTAACACTATAACTACAAAACAAGGAAGTAAACAAAAGGCGCGCAGAACAAACTATGAAAAACAAAAAGACTATAAACATGGAACAAAAACTTACTTTGGCATGGGACATGAAGCAGGATCTAAGAGGATGAAGAGTGTGTAGAGCATAATTGTGGGGATGTCACCAGCAAGACAAACTGAAAAACAATGAACTTAAATACTACAGACATGATTAACGAAAACAGGTGCGTGACTCAAAACGTGAAACAGGTGCGTGACGTGACAGGTGAAAACTAATGGGTTGCTATGGTGACAAGAGTGCACAATAAATCCAAACGTGGAACAGGTGAAACTAATGGGCAATCATGGAAACAAGACAAGGGAGTGAAAAGCCAGAAACTAAAGAGTCCTATAACTAAACAAAACATGACTTAAAACAAAACATGATTACACAGACATGACAAAAAGAGCAAACAGGTGAAATGTAAGGAGGAAAAAGTTGCAATGTTGACTCTAATAACACAAAGCTGCCATGCAGACTGTTTTTTTCTTTAAAAATGTAATTGCTCCAAAAAATGTTGAGTCAAAATTAATTGTTGTTATGAATTATTGACCTACTGAAGGCTCAAATGACCGTATTTTTCGGACTATAAGTCGCAGTTTTTTTCATAGTTTGGCCGGGGGTGCGACTTATACTCAGGCGCGACTTATGTGTGAAATTATTAACACATTACCGTAAAATATCAAATAATATTATTTAGCTCATTCACGTAAGAGACTAGACGTATAAGATTTCATGGGATTTAGCGAATGGGAGTGACAGATTGTTTGGTAAACGTATAGCATGTTCTATATGTTATAGTTATTTGAATGACTCTTTCCATAATATGTTACGTTAACATACCAGGCACGTTCTCAGTTGGTTATTTATGCCTCATATAACGTTCACTAATCTTTATTTATTTTAAATTGCCTTTCAAATGTCTATTCTTGGTGTTGGCTTTTATCAAATAAATTTCCCCAAAAAATGCGACTTATACTCCAGTGCGACTTATATATGTTTTTTTCCTTCTTTATTATGCATTTTCGGCCGGTGCGACTTATACTCCGGTGCGACTTATACTCCGAAAAATACGATACTTAACATCAAATTAGTGTTGTCCCGATACCAATATTTTGGTACCGGTAGCAAAATGTATTTCGAGACTTTTCGATACTTTTCTAAATAAAGGGGACCACAAAATATTTCCTTATTGGCTTTATTTTAACAAAAAATCTTAGGGTACATTAATTATATGTTTCTTATTGCAAGTTTGTCCTTAAATAAAATAGTGAACATACAAGGCAACTTGTTTTTTAGTAGTAAGTAAGCAAACAAAAGCTCCTAATTAGTCCGCTGACATATGAAGTAACAAATCGTATCATTTTCCATTCTATTATTTTGTCAAAATTATTAAGGACAAGTGGTAGAAAATGAATTATTAATCTACTTGTTCATTTGCTGTTTGTTTGTTTTTTACTTTATTTGTATAGCACTTTTCATACTCAAGGCAGACTCAAAGTGCTTCACAGACAACAAAGTGAAATGAAAGAAAATAAAAGCAAAATTAAAATGCAGACAATAAAAATAAAAACAGTGCGGGCGTTAGAAGTTAAAAGATTAAAAGATTTAGCTGAAAGCTAAGGTGAACATAAAAGTTTTCAGTCTAGTTTTAAAAGTAGTCAGAGTTGGGGAAAGTCTGACATCTTCAGGAAGTTTATTCCAGCTATTTGTTGCATAGTGACTGAATGATGCTCTCCCTTGATTTGAGTTTACTCTGGGAACCGCTAATTGGTCTCAGAAGATCTTAGTGATCTAGAGGGCTTATATAGTGGGAGCATATCAGTGATATACTTCGGCCCGAGACCATGTAGTGATTTATATATGAGCAGGAGGATTTTGAAATCAATTATTTGATGTACAGGGAGCCAATGTAAGGATTTAAGAATTGGTGTAATGTGCTCACATTTTTTGGTCTTTGTTAGAATTCTAGCAGCAGCGTTCTGAACAAGCTGCAGCTGCCGGACAGTTTTTTTGGGAAGACCTTAGCAAGGAGACCATTACAATAGTCTAGCCTACTGGTAATAAAGGCATGTACAAGTTTTTCTAAGTCTTGAGCTGACATGAGCCCTCTAAGTCTTGTTACATTTTTGAGGTCGATTTTGTTACTGGTTTGATGTGACTGTCGAAATGTAAATCAGAATCTAGAATAACCCCAAGATTTCTGGCTTTATTTGAGGTTTTCAGGGACAGTGATTGAAGGTGTTGGATGACTTTAAACTTTTCTTTTTTAGCACCAAAAACAATTATCTCAGTTTTATCTTCATTTAGTTGTAGGAAGTTTTGGCACATTCAGTGTTTGACTTGCTCAATGCACTGGCACAGAAGATCTATGGGGCGATAGTCATTTGGTGATAGCGCTACATAGATTTGGGTGTCATCGGCATAGCAATGATGGTCAATGTTATTATTTTGCATGATTTGTCCTAGTGGGAGCATATAGATGTTGAATAAAGTCGGCCCCAAGATTGAACCTTGGGGGACTCCACACGTTACGTTAATATCTACTTACTTTCTCTTTTAACGTGTTCTATCTACACTTCTGTTAAAATGTAATAATCATTTATTCTTCTGTTGTTTGATACTTTACATTAGTTTTGGATGATACCACAAATTTGGGTATCAATCTGATACCAAGTCGTTACAGGATCATACATTGCTCATATTCAAAGTCCTCATGTGTCCAGGGACGTATTATCTGAGTTTATAAACATAATATACATTTAAAAAAAAAAAAAAAAGAAGATGTTGTGATGCCAAAAAAAATCGACGTAATCATAGCAGTATCAATGAGATACGCTCCTGCACATCATAATACAGTGGATGTCAAGTGTAGTTTCACCAATGACGTTTGTTTACATTTTGACGGCTATTCCTCATTCTGCAGGGATGATACGTGTAAGAAACGTACTTTATTTGTCGCCATGGAGACGAGGATTAGTGATTTAGAAGTAGCTAAAACACTGCAGACTGTGGATGGATGTTAGCCGCTAGCTAGCTAGCCATGTCTTAAAGCACCTCTTCCTGAGGGCGTTTCAGTGTTATAACTTCACCTTTATTGTTAGTTTTTTAAGCCAAAATGCATCCGTTCTCCCTTTTCTGTCTACACACTGTGTCTGCTTGTAAGTACTCTGTGATTGTGCGCTGCCGAACATGCTCTTCTGCTCGTAAACCAGCAATGACACGACGTGACGACGACGTTGAAACCTTTCGACTGTAAATAACTCAAAGTATAATAATTTATTACTAATTTTTAACACTTTTTGGAGAATTTTAGTGGTATTTTTTTAACTGTCATTGCTGAAAAAATAGTAATAACTCAAAATCAATGTTGTTATGAATTACTGTCCTATTAAAGGCTGCAATAACTTCTAACTTGGCATAAACTATTCCACTTTGAAAAATGTTTTTTGGGGCAAATGTTGCCTATTTTGTGTTTTTGAGATTAAAAAACAGGGTTTTGTTGAACAAAAATGAAAGTGTATACTTGCATTATTATTACGTATCATCATTACATCAATGGTTTATTTGGTCTCATAAGAGTGTCGTTTCTCGGCAATAATTGCTAAGTCAATATGTCGTCAAGCTAAATTTGTTATCGACCCAGGCCTTGAAGGAAATATTTGTACACTGTAGGGTTGTACGGTATACCGGTATTGGTATAGTACCGCGATACTAATTAATCATATTCGGTACTATACCGCCTCTAAAAAGTACTGGTCGCGCACCCCCCCTCCGCACTCAGGAAATACGTCCCTGGACACATGAGGACTTTGAATATGACCAATGTATGATCCTGTAACTACTTGGAATCGGATTGATACCTAAATTTGTGGTATCATCCAAAACTAATGTAAAGTATCAAACTAGGTGCTGGGCGATATGGCCTTTTATTAATATCTCGATATTTTTAGGCCATGTCACGATACACGATATATATCTCGATATTTTGCTTTATCCTTGAATGAACACTTGATGCATATAATCACAGCAGTATGATGATTCTATGTGTCTACATTAAAACATTCTTACTGCATTAATATATGCTCATTTTAAACTTTCATGCAGAGAAGGGAAATCACAACTAAGTCAAGTTAGCAAAAGTGTATTTATTAAACAGTTATTAAGCAGTGGCACAAACATTCATCTCATTTCAAAACAGAAAGTGCAAGATTGTCAGAGACATTTTAAAACAAGCACTTTTGTGCATGATGTCACTAAGATGACTTATCAAAACAACACTACATTAAAGTGCACTTTTTGTACAGAACGCCACGACAATCGTTTAAAACAAATAAAGTGCACTTTAGTGCATGATGTCACACAAGATATTTCAATAATTGTCAAATAAAAATGAGCTGCATAATAGGAAATCAAATAGTGTATGTCCTTCGCTATGTGGTTATCTCCGTATGTTGTTGACTATTTATTTCATACGGTGTTGATGTGGAAATGGAAGACTCAATTGTGTCAGTGCTTGTTGGGTGTGGCACCGGCCGGAGATGTTGACATGCGGAGTTTCAAGCACTCTTCATTCTCTAGCGGGTGACTTTTCAAATGATGCTACAAATTAATAGTGCTGCTACTTTTTGTAGCAACCCTTTTGCCGCATACTTGACATATTACGGTTGTCTGTTCAACATCTTCCAGCTTGAAGCCAAACCACCGCCAGACGATGGACCCCCTGCTGTTTTTCTTTGGAATTTGCTACCAGATTTGCACCTTCTTTCACTCATATTACCACTCGCACCGCTCCGCTTGCACCACAGCTAACTTTACCCATGAGGGTGTGATGGCGTATGACGTTGCACGCGCGACAGTATGTGAGAAGGTGCGCTTTTTTTATCTCTCTGTGAGGAGGAGAGACAAGAAAAAGTGAGAAAAGCCTGAAAGTGTAATGCCCTCAGCTAAAAGCAATTGCGTGACAACGTATACTCGAATACTCACGATATCGCACAGAGACAAACCCGCGATATATCGAGTATATTCGATACATCACCCAGCCCTATATCAAACCACAGAAGAATAAGTGATTATTACATTTTAACAGAAGTGTAGACAGAACATGTTAAAAGAGAAAGTTAGCAGATATTAACAGTAAATGAACAAGTAGATTAATAATACATTGTAAAGTGCTATACAAATAAAGTAAAAAAAATAAAATAAAAAATATAAATAAGAAAATAAAAAAACAGTAAATGAACAAGTAGATTAATAATTAATTTTCTACCACTTGTCCTTAATAATTGTTGTGAACTGGTCAAGGGGGTGACCCCGGGATGCAGAGACGAGAGGCAAGTTTGAATAACAAAAAGGGAAAACATTTAATGAGTCCAAAAAGTGTAACAAAAAGCGATGGGGGCAGAAGTGCACACCATGAATACTTAAATGAAAACAGGTTTCTCAGTGGTCGGCAGGGGGAGAAGCCAGGGCACACTAAGACACAGGATAAGGTCCTTGTTGCCTCAAGGAGGCTAGGAAACAAACACAACACGTTAGGATTTACAGGATTAAGGAAAAACAACATACCGGTACTGACGAGGCGAAGTAGGCACATGCACGTGGAAGGTGCAGGAAAAATAACCAGCAAGGCCCAGCTGTGGGTGACGAGCTTAAATACTCTGAAGAAATGGTTTGCAGGTGTGCCTAGTGTCCGCCCCTCGCTGGAGACTAATGAGCTGAGGAAACATCACAATAAAAAAGAAAGCAGGGAAATAAAAACACAACAAATAATGTTGACAAAATAATAGAATGGAAAATGACACAATATGTTACTGCATATGTCAGCAGCTAAATTAGGAGCCTTTGTTTGTTTACTTACTAATAAAAGACAAGTCAATCAATCAATCAATGTTTATTTATATAGCCCTAAATCACAAGTGTCTCAAAGGGCTGCACAAGCCACAACGACATCCTCGGTACAGAGCCCACATAAGGGCAAGGAAAAACTCACCCCAGTGGGACGTCGATGTGAATGACTATGAGAAACCTTGGAGAGGACCGCATATGTGGGTAACCCCCCCCTCCCTCTAGGGGAGACCGAAAGCAATGGATGTCGAGTGGGTCTGACATTATATTGTGAGAGTCCAGTCCATAGTGGATCCAACATAATAGTAAGAGTCCAGTCCATAGTGGGGCCAGCAGGAAACCATCCCGAGCGGAGATGGGTCAGCAGCGCAGAGATGTTCCCAGCCGATGCACAGGCGAGCGGTCCACCCCGGGTCCCGACTCTGGACAGCCAGCACTTCATCCATGGCCACCGGACCTGTGCCCCCCCCCCCCCCCCCCCCCCTCCACAAGGAATAGGGGAGCAGAGGAGAAAAGAAAAGAAACGGCAGATCAACTGGTCTAAAAAAAGGGGGCTATTTAAAGGCTAGAGTATACAAATGAGTTTTAAGATGGGACTTAAATGCTTCTACTGAGGTAACATCTCTAATTGTTACCGGAGCCCGAATAGAAAACGCTCTATAGCCCGCAGACTTTTTTTGGGCTCTGGGAATCACTAATAAGCCGGAGTTCTTTGAACGCAGATTTCTTGCCGGGACATATGGTACAATGCAATCGACAAGATAGGACGGAGCTAGACCGTGTAGTATTTTATACGTAAGTAGTAAAACCTTAAAGTCACATCTTAAGTGCACAGGAAGCCAGTGCAGGTGAGCCAGTATAGGCGTAATATGATCAAACTTTCTTGTTCTTGTCAAAAGTCTAGCAGCCGCATTTTGTACCAATTGTAGTCTTTTAATGCTAGACATAGGGAGACCCGAAAATAATACGTTACAGTAGTCGAGACGAGACGTAACGAACGCATGAATAATGATCTCAGCGTCGCTAGTGGATAAAATAGAACGAATTTTAGCGATATTACGGAGATGAAAGAAGGCCGTTTTAGTAACACTCTTAATGTGTGACTCAAAGGAGAGAGTTGGGTCGAAAATAATACCCAGATTCTTTACTGATTCGCCTTGTGTAATTGTTTGGTTGTCAAATGTTAAGGTGGTATTATTAAATAAATGTCGGTGTTTAGCAGGACCGATAATCAGCATTTCCGTTTTCTTGGCGTTGAGTTGCAAAAAGTTAGCGGACATCCATTGTTTAATTTCATTAAGACACGCCTCCAGCTGACTACAATCTGGCGTGTTGGTCAGCTTTAGGGGCATGTAGAGTTGGGTGTCGTCAGCATAACAATGAAAGCTAACACCGTATTTGCGTTTGATGTCGCCTAGCGGCAGCATGTAAATACTAAAGAGTGCAGGGCCAAGAACCGAACCCTGAGGAACTCCGCACGTTGCCTTAACATAGTCCGAGGTCACATTATTATGGGAGACGCACTGCATCCTGTCAGTAAGATAAGAGTTAAACCACGACAAAGCTAAGGTTCCCGCCAAGTATCCCGTGGTTGGGTTTGATTAGGAGGGACGGCGTGGCGCCTGATAGTTCCTCGTTCAATCCCCAGCTTCTACCAACTTAGTCACGTCCGTTGTGTCCTTGAGCAAGACACTTCACCCTTGCTCCTGATGGGTCGTGGTTAGGGCCTTGCATGACAGCTCCCGCCATCAGTGTGTGAATGTGTGTGTGAATGGGTGAATGTGGAAATAGTGTCAAAGCACTATACAAGTATAACCCATTTACAATTATTATGTTCTCCGGTTGTCATGATCCTCCCCTGATTTGCGTCTCATCCGCACTTTCTCAGGCGAATCTCGCTGGCGAGCCCTCGGCAGCTTTTCAAAGCGTCCAACATGACGCAGCGCTGGCAGAGGAGGGAGATCTCCAACTTTGAGTACCTCATGTTCCTCAACACCATTTCAGGTAAGGCTTCGTCCCCAACAACGCCGTCAATCAACTTCATTGCTTCTGTTGTGTTTTTCTCCCGTTTCCGGAAAGACTTTATCGGAATGGAAAGTGTTACGTTTAAACCAATTATCTTTACGCGCGTCTTAAGTGGAAGAGTCCCGCGACTGCAGGTTGCGCCGCCACCATCAATAAGCGTGACGCCGCAGAACGAGCTCTCCGCCACGGCCTCGTTTCTTCGCCACTCCGCCTCGTCCTTAAGTGGCCGCCGCCGCCGCCGCCGCAGCACACTTCACCGTTGCTGTTTGAAGCGCACAAGTCGGCGCCCGCACACTCGGCGGGATAATTAGGCTTCCTGCGAGCGTACACGAGTGCGTCTGTGCACTTGTGAAGGCTCGCCAGTCGACTCTCTGATCTGAAGTGAAGCTAACAGGGGAAGGCGAGCGAGGGCCGCGCGCTCGTCTGAGAGGTGTCATCCTCCGTCTCGCTGAGCGCTCATGCATATTTATATTTAGCCGCCGCGCGCTCTCGCCCGATGCATTATTGTCAGCTAATTAGATGGAAGGCAGACGGAGGGAAAAACATGCAGAAAATTCATTAAAAATCCCCCGGTAATGACCCGGGCTGACAGCGATGTCAGAACGCAGGCAGACAGGCGGGTGTGGATTGCTGAGGAGAGGTGCGAAGGGGAAGTGGTCTTCTAATTAACCACTATTCCACCATTATTAACATCCTACACCCGACTGCAGCTACGCCACCGCCACCGCCCCGACTCCCTCGCCCGCTGCCGATGCAGCTTCGTCCTCATCACGACCTAAACGCTGAGGATGATGCTTCCAGTCGCCAAAATGTCACCTTTTTAAAATGATCCAAATGACCTTTTTTCCCCCCCGCTCAGAACACTTCATTAACATAATTTAATCACCTTATACCATAAATGCAAAGGTTATTTTAGCATTTGTCTTTGTGATGGACTTTACTGTACACCAGATCTGGGCAAATTAAGGCCTGGGGGCCACATGCGGCCCGTTAAGCTTTTCAATCTGGCCCGCCGGACATTCCCAAATAATTTTTTTTAGATTTTTAAAGGGGAACATTATCACCAGACCTATGTAAGCGTCAATATATACCTTGATGTTGCAGAAAAAAAGACCATATATTTTTCTAACCGATTTCCATCCATCCATCCATCTTCTTCCGCTTATCCGAGGTCGGGTCGCGGGGCAGCAGCCTAAGCAGGGAAGCCCAGACTTCCCTTTCCCCAGCCACTTTGTCCAGCTCTTCCTGTGGGGCCCCGAGGCGTTCCCAGGCCAGCCGGGAGACATAGTCTTCCCAACGTGTCCTGGGTCTTCCCCGCGGCCTCCTACCGGTCGGACGTGCCCTAAACACCTCCCTAGGGAGGCGTTCGGGTGGCATCCTGACCAGATGCCCGAACCACCTCATCTGGGTCCTCTCGAGTGAGGAGCAGCGGCTTTACTTTGAACTCCCCCCGGATGACAGAGCTTCTCACCCTATCTCTAAGGGAGAGCCCCGCCACCCGGCGGAGGAAACTCATTTCGGCCGCTTGTACCCGTGATCTTGTCCTTTCGGTCATGACCCAAAACTCATGACCATAGGTGAGGATGGGAACGTAGATCGACCGGTAAATCGAGAGCTTTGCCTTCCGGCTCAGCTCCTTCTTCACCACAACGGATCGATACAGCGTCCGCATTACTGAAGACGCCGCACCGATCCATCCGCCTGTCGATCTCACGATCCACTCTATCCTCACTCGTGAACAAGACTCCGAGGTATTTGAACTCCTCCACTTGGGGCAAGATCTCCTCCCCAACCCGGAGATGGCACTCCACCCTTTTCCTGGCGAGAACCATGGACTCGGACTTGGAGGTGCTGATTCCCATCCCAGTCGCTTCACACTCGGCTGCGAACCGATCCAACGAGAGCTGAAGATCTTGGCCAGATGAAGCCATCAGGACCACATCATCTGCAAAAAGCAGAGACCTAATCCTGCAGCCACCAAACCAGATACCCTCAACGCCCTGACTGCGCCTAACCGATTTCCGAACTCTAAATGGGTGAATTTTGGCGAATTAAACGCCTTTCTATTATTCGCTCTCGGGAAGCAATCCACCATTTTCTCAAACACATTACAAACACCGAGTCAAATCAACTCTGTTATTTTCCGTTTTTTCGACTGTTTTCCGTACCTTGGAGACATCATGCCTCGTCGGTGTGTTGTCGGAGGGTGTAACAACACGAACAGGGACGGATTCAAGTTGCACCAGTGGCCCAAAGATGCGAAAGTGGCAAGAAATTGGACGTTTGTTCCGCACACTTTACCGACGAAAGCTATGCTACGACAGAGATGGCAAGAATGTGTGGATATCCTGCGACACTCAAAGCAGATGCATTTCCAACGATAAAGTCAAAGAAATCTGCCGCCAGACCCCCAGGAAAAGAGAGCGGATGAGGGTATGTCTACAGAATATATTAATTGATGAAAACTGGGCTGTCTGCACTTTCAAAGTGCATGTTGTTGCCAAATGTATTTCATATGCTGTAAACCTAGTTCATAGTTGTTAGTTTCCTTTAATGCCAAACAAACACATACCAATCGTTGGTTAGAAGGCGATCGCCAAATTCGTCCTCGCTTTCTCCCGTGTCGCTGGCTGTCGTGTCGTTTTCGTCGGTTTCGCTTGCATACGGTTCAAACCGATGTGGCTCAATAGCTTCAGTTTCTTCTTCAATTTCGTTTTCGCTACCTGCCTCCACACTACAACCATCCGTTTCAATACATGCGTAATCTGTTGAATCGCTAAAGCCGCTGAAATCCGAGTCTGAATCCGAGCTAATGTCGCAATACCTTGCTGTTCTATCCGCCATGTTTGTTTGTATCGGCATCACTATGTGACGTCACAGGAAAATGGACGGGTGTTTATAACGATGGTTAAAATCAGGCACTTTGAAGCTTTTTTTAGGGAAAAATTTAAATTAAAATTTTGAAAAAAACTTCGAAAAATAAAATAAGCCACTGGGAACTGATTTTTAATGGTTTTAACCCTTCTGAAATTGTGATAATGTTCCCCTTTAAGATGGAAAGTGTAGCTGCCATTATGATGTGCAGTGATGTTTTTTAACGACCGTAAGTCTTCAACTATACAAAGTATTTCAATGGTTGGAATCTGCGCTTTTGGATGATATACCAGTTACTATGGTAATCTAATTAGTTACTATGGTCATCGACGTCACAGCAGCTCAGACGAGGCACCAAGCAGTGTGGGTGGGAAGCGTTTCCACGGACACGGAAGGAGATTTTCACAACGAAGTTCTAAAGCTTAGTGATACATCAGATATATCAGATTGTAAATTGGTTTATTTTGTACCCTTCGCGTTCATATTTCACTGTTTGTTGCATTTTTGTTGCGTTTCACTTGATTGTAAAATATGTCGATCGAAAGGGGGTGTGACGTTCATATTTTGTCAATATTCAGTGTTTTATCGTTCATAGAAAAATGTAAAATTCCATTACGTTTTTTAAGGCGGTCTGTCATGACGTTTTTAGCATTCAATCAAACATTATTGGGAGGTTGTGTATTAGTGTTCCTAAATATAGATATACCGGCCCCCAGACAATTTTTTTTCTCTAAATGTGGCCCCCGAGTCAAAATAATTGCCCAGGCCTGCTGTACACCATGAGTAGCCAGAGGGAGAAAAAAAACGATTATTGCCATCACAATGATGTCCTTGTTGATTGGCATCACTCGCCATGATGCGAGTACCGTATTTTTCGGACTATAAGTCGCAGTTTTTTACATAGTTTGGCCGACTTATATATGTTTTTTTCCTTTTTTATTATGCATTTTCGGCAGGTGCGACTTATACTCCGGTGCGACTTATACTCCAAAAAATAAGGTACTTTGAATGGACGCTGTGGAAGAAGACGAAAAAGTGAGCAAAAACCACTAAAACGCAAAAACATGCAGTAGTACCTAAACTTAGCAGTTTAATTGGTTCTCAAAACACTTTTATTTTAGATCAACATCTCCCAATGAAGCAGCACCTAATAACACGTACAAAGGAATAGGTAACTTTTAGATAAGAATTATTGTAAAAAAATGTTTTTTTTTAAATTAGTCGTTTTATGAAGTAATGTACACTGCAAAAAGTCAGTGTTAAAAAACAAGAAAAAAATATAAAAAAATGAGGGGTATTTTATTTGAACTAAGCAAAATTATCTGCCAATAGAACAAAAAAGTTCGGCTTGTCAAGACTTTCCAAAACAAGTAAAATGAGCTAACCTCAATGAACCCAAAAATACCTTAAAATAAGTATATTCTCACTAATAACAAGTGCACTTTTCTTGGTAGAAAAAAAAGAGACCTTTTTGCTCAATATGTTGAAAAATATTCTTAAATGAAGTACTGTAAATGCTAGTGCCATTATCTTGACATAATGATATGCGCTCGGCATCATGATTTTTTTTTCATGCTTGAAGTAAGAAATTATTACTTTAAAAAAGTAGTTTTATACTTGTGAGTGTTGATGACACAGCTTTGCAACAGTTGATATTCTAGTTTCAAGCATGCTTTACTCAATATAGGTCATCAAATCTCAGCAACAAGCTGTAATATCTTACTGAGATCATTTAGGACCAAAACCCTTAAAACAAGTAAAACACTCTAACATAAAATCTGCTTCGTGAGAAGAATTATCTTGTCAGACAGAAAATAAGCAAATATCACCCTTATTTGAGATATTTAATCTTACTTAGATTTAATTTTTTGCAATGTACAATAATAATAATCTACAGAATTGACCTTGGAGAGTGAGTGAACTCATATAGTATCTCCTTCCAGCTGCTTCTGCGGTAAACACACCATCAGCAGCTTTTCAATATTCACATGGATAAATGTCCACCATTTAGGAAGTTATTTTAACGTCCTTGGCTCATTCTGCCTCAGTATTGGTTTGCCAGGTCAATGTTTTGGATGACTTCCTTCTTTAATTCAATAAATATCATCCACTTCTTCTCAGCACTGCCCTTCACGCTCACTTTATTCATTCCCATGTGGAATGAATAAAGTGAATTGGAAAAGTTAAAGTTAAAGTACCACTGAGTACACACACTAGGTGTGGTGAAATTACCCTCTGCATTTGACCCATCCCCTTGTTCGCAGTCGGCAGTGTTTTAGCTACTTCTAAATGACTAATCCTCGTCTCCATGGCGACAAATAAAGTAAGTTTCTTACAAGTATCATCCCTGCAGGACAAGGAATAGCTAAACATGCTTCACTACACACCGTAGCTCACTGGCGTCAAAATGTAAACAAACGCCATTAGTGGACCTGACATCCACTGTAATGATACCAAGTACAATAGCGTATTGAGTCGATACTACTATGATTACGTCGATATTTTTTGGCATCTCAACATCTTTTGTTTTAAAACAAAATGTATATTATGTTTATAAACTCAGGAAATATGTCCCTGGACACATGAGGACTTTGAATATGACCAATGTATGATCCTGTAACTACTTGGTATCGGATTGATACCCAAATCTGTGGTATCATCCAAAACTGATGTAAAGTATCCAAACAACAGAAGAAAAAGTGATTATTACATTTTAACAGAAGTGTAGATAGAACATGTTAAAAGAGAAAGTAAGCAGATATTAACAGTAAATGAACAAATGGATTAATAATTAATTTTCTACCACTTGTCCTTAATAATTTTGACAAAATAATAGAATGGAAAATAACACAATATGTTACTGCATACGTCAGCAGCTAAATTAGGAGCCTTTGTTTGTTTACTTACTACTAAAAGACAAGTTGTCTTGTATGTTCACTATTTTATTTAAGGATTAAATTGCAATAAGAAACATATGTTTAATGTACCCTAAGATTTGTTGTTAAAATAAAGCCAATAATGCATTTTTTTTGTGGTCCCCTTTATTTAGAAAAGTATCAAAAAGTATCGAAATAATTTTGGTACCGGTACCAAAATATTGGTATCGGGACAACACTAACTCATACACTGTAAAAAAAAAAGAAAAAAGTTTGCGACACTGTAAAAAATTACACACACACACACACAAAAATCTGTGTAACAGCAAGGCCGTGTAAAGTGAACTGTGTTGTAGCGAGGGAACACTTTTGGGGGAACAGCTTTTTGAAATTCTTACAAACCCCGTTTCCATATGAGTTGGGAAATTGTGTTAGATGTAAATATAAACGGAATACAATGATTTGCAAATCCTTTTCAACCCATATTCAGTTGAATATGCTACAAAGACAACATATTTGATGTTCAAACTGATGATTAACTAATAATTAACTTTACAATTTGATGCCAGCAACACGTGACAAAGAAGTTGGGAAAGGTGGCAATAAATACTGATAAAGTTGAGGAATGCTCATCAAACACTTATTTGGAACATCCCACAGGTGAACAGGCAAATTGGGAACAGGTGGGTGCCATGATTGTGTATAAAAGTAGAGTCCATGAAATGCTCGGTCATTCACAAACAAGGATGGGGCGAGGGTCACCACTTTGTCAACAAATGCGTGAGCAAATTGTTGAACAGTTTAAGAAAAACCTTTCTCAACCAGCTATTGCAAGGAATTTAGGGATTTCACCATCTACGGTCCGTAATATCATCAAAGGGTTCAAAGAATCTGGAGAAATCACTGCACGTAAGCAACTAAGCCCGTGACCTTCGATCCCTCAGGCTGTACTGCATCAACAAGCGACATCAGTGTGGAAAGGATATCACCACATGGGCTCAGGAACACTTCAGAAACCAACTGTCAGTAACTACAGTTGGTCGCTACATCTGTAAGTGCAAGTTAAAACTCTCCTATGCAAGGCGAAAACCGTTTATCAACAACACCCAGAAATGCCGTCGGCTTTGCTGGGCCTGAGCTCATCTAAGATGGACTGATACAAAGTGGAAAAGTGTTCTGTGATCTGACGAGTCCACATTTCAAATTGTTTTTGGAAACTGTGGACGTCGTGTCCTCCGGCTCAATGAGGAAAAGAACCATCCGGATTGTAATAGGCGCAAAGTTGAAAAGCCAGCATCTGTGATGGTATGGGGGTGTATTAGTGGCCAAGACATGGGTAACTTACACATCTGTGAAGGCGCCATTAATGCTGAAAAGTACATACAGGTTTTGAAGCAACATATGTTGCCATCCAAGCAACGTTACCATGGACGCCCCTGCTTATTTCAGCAAGACAATGCCAAGCCACGTGTTACATCAACGTGGCTTCATAGTAAAAGAGTGTGGGTACTAGACTGGCCTGCCTGTAGTCCAGACCTGTCTCCCATTGAAAATGTGTGGCTCATTATGAAGCCTAAAATACCACAACGGAGACCCCCGGACTGTTGAACAACTTAAGCTGTACATCAAGCAAGAATGGGAAAGAATTCCACCTGAGAAGCTTAACAAATGTGTCTCCTCAGTTCCCAAACATTTACTGAGTGTTGTTAAAAGGAAAGGCCATGTAACACAGTGGTGAACATGCCCTTTCCCAACTACTTTGGCACGTGTTGCAGCCATGAAATTCTAAGTTAATTATTATTTGCAAAAAAAAAAAAAAAGGTTTACGAGTTTGAACATCAAATATCTTGTCTTTGTAGTGCATTCAATTGAATATGGGTTGAAAATGATTTGCAAATCATTGTATTCCGTTTATATTTACATCTAACACAATTTCACAACTCATATGGAAACGGGGTTTGTACATACGCTTTTAAAGTCAAGTCTTTCCAGGAGAGTGTATGACAGTGTGCCCAACGCCCTAAAGCTTTAGGACAAGGAAGCATCAACACTGAACGAATCTTAAATGGTAATGTACATTGTTTGTAGTTGCGGTCATTGTGAGCGGCGGTTAAAAAAAATCCGACAAAGTGTCCGCGGCGTCCCAGCTCACTCTTGACCCCGCAGCTGTTTTGCGTCTCCACGAAAAACAAAAGCCACCGGCTTAATTCGTCTTCCCACGGATTTCTCCCGACACGTTTTGCCATCTGAAAGCCATACCCCTACGCCTGCCAGAGCGCTCACATCTGGTCAGCGCGGGGATCAAACTACCAGACGCTTGACCCTCTGCCGGCTGATACGCCGCAACTCTGCAGGCGGCGGCGCGAGGAGCACACTAAACGTTCTCATGTAGCAGACTGGCGTTCGCCGTCACGCTCCCCAAGAGACCGGGAGTGCGTCTCGTTAAGGGCGCAGAGATTTGTGGGCTTGTCGGAATGCAGCAGGCTGATCCCTCCAAAGCGACGGAGGCCTGCAGTGTAGCCTCCACCCCCCCCCCCCCCCCCCCCAGGCAGCCTTTCATCACTCACACGTTTCTGCCATGTCTCTCCGTCTGTCCAGGCAGGACTTACAACGACCTCAGCCAGTATCCCGTCTTTCCCTGGGTCCTGGCCAGCTATGACTCAGAGGAGCTGGACCTCACCCTGCCGGCCAACTTCAGAGATCTCTCCAAGGTACCGCAGACTTTAGGCCATGTGTTGTTCCAATGAGACATTTAATTGGTGCAGAACTCATGCTCACACTGCAAAAAGTCAGTGTTCAAAAACAAGAAAAAAATATACAAAAATGAGGGGTATTTTTATTTGAACTAAGCAAAATTATCTGCCAATAGAACAAAAAAATTCGGCTTGTCAAGACTTTCCAAAACAAGTAAAATTAGCTAACCTCAATGAACCCAAAAATACCTTAAAATAAGTATATTCTCACTAATAACAAGTGCACTTTTCTTGGTAGAAAAAAATAGACCATTTTGCTCAATATGTTGAAAAATATTCTTAAATGAAGTAAATGCTAGTGCCGTTATTTTGACATAATGATATGCGCTCGGCATTACATTTCTTGAAATCAGCAAACTTATACTAAAAACACATTTATTGTTCTTAATGGAAGGCAACAAGGCAATCGCTTGTTAATCTCAGGGTTTCCTAAATCATATGGTCTAAAAATGTATTTTTCCATCGATAACATGACATCATCGCGTCAAGTGTGTGCTCTTTCAGTCAATTAGTGCGCATATACACAGCCCGGCCCCCGGCCAAATTTTTTTTACTTGTAATTTTGAAGAATTTATCTGAATGTGCATGAACTATTTCTGTTCAAAATTGTTTGAAATGTCAAATGTTTAAATATTAACTGTCAGTTTACTGTACTGTGCCAACTGTACTACTATATGAGTACGTATTTTCTATTATTTCATTGAAAATAAAACAGCAAAGTCCATTTGGCCGTCATCTGTTTTAATTATGAGACACAATTGTGTCAAAGTCATATATATTTTCTTGTTCATGCTTGAAATAAGAAAATATTACTTTAAAAAAGTAGTTTTATACTATTTTACACTGCAAAAAGTGTTCAAAAACAAGGGAAAAAAATTACAAAAATTAGGGGTATTTTATTTGAACTATGCAAAATCATCTGCCAATAGAACAAGAAAATTTGGCTTGTCAAGACTTTCCAAAACAAGTAAAATGAGCTAACTTCAATGAACCCAAAAATACCTTAAAATAAGTATATTCTCACTAATAACAACTGTACTACTATATGAGTACGTATTTTCTATTGTTTCATTGAAAATAAAACAGCAAACTCCATTTGGCTGTCATCTGTTTTAATTATGAGACACAATTGTGTCAAAGTCATGATTTTTTTGTTCATGCTTGAAATAAGAAAATATTACTTTAAAAAAGTAGTTTTATACTTGTGAGTGTTGATGACACAGCTTTGCAACAGTTGATATTCTAGTTTCAAGCATGTTTTACTCAATATAGGTCATCAAATCTCAGCAACAAGCTGTAATATCTTACTGAGATCATTTAGGACCAAAACCCTTAAAACAAGTAAAACACTCTAACATAAAATCTGCTTAGTGAGAAGAATTATCTTATCAGACAGAAAATAAGCAAATATCACCCTTATTTGAGATATTTAATCTTACTTAGATTAAATTTTTAATAATAATAATCTACAGAATTGACCTTGGAGAGTGAACTCATATAGTATCTCCTTCCCAGCTGCTTCTGCGGTAAACACACCATCAGCAGCTTTTCAATATTCTCATGGATAAATGTCCACCATTTAGGAAGTTAAAAAAGTAGTTTTATACTTGTGAGTGTTGATGACACAGCTTTGCATCAGTTGATATTCTAGTTTCAAGCATGTTTTACTCAATATAGGTTATCAAATCTCAGCAACCTGTGTGATCATTTAGGGCCAAAACCCTTAAAACAAGTAAAACACTCTAACATAGAATCTGCTTAGTGAGAAGAATTATCTTATCAGACAGAAAATAAGCAAATATCACCCTTATTTGAGATATTTACCGTATTTTTCGGACTATAAGTCGCAGTTTTTTTCATAGTTTGGCCGGGCTCCAGTGCGACTTTTATATGTTTTTTTCCTTTTTATTATGCATTTTCGGCAGGTGCGACTTATACTCGGGTGCGACTTATACTCCGAAAGATACGGTAATCTTACTTAGATTTCAGTTTTTGCAGTGCAGGACCCTTCAGGTCCCTAACTACCGCGGACACTTGGAACTCGCACATTATTTGTGTCAGGATTTCAAATGAGCTTTAGACATCAGAAATAGTTGGACGGTCCGATGGAAATGAATCGGATGAGTCAGTTTCTATCATCACAAAAGTATTTAGTTGTTGTGCTGCTAAGTTTTAATGGAGACATATTATGTGGTTTTATCACAAATGAGGTGTGTGTGACATGTTTCGATCGAAGTGCTCCAAGGGTCAAGACTTAGACCTCCTTTTTTAAACAGTGCTTTTGAGCCGGTTTTGGGCGGTCAAGGCCTGGAACCCCAAAATAAGTTGCCAGTAATTGTAAGAAACATTTATGTTGTGTATAGCTAGGAGGTGATGCAGTGATGCTTGACAACCTGTGCATCCAACACTGAAGCTCTTCCGTGAATATTATCATTCATCCAAGTTATTGTACAAGTCGCAACTGGACTTTTCAGGTTTGTTTTGCAGGCTTTATTGGCTCATGCCCATAGACTTAGATAGGACAGCTCTAGTCTGAGAGGATGGTGCAGTATCCAAAAGGGTAACACTTGAGTATGGGGAACATATTCTAAGTAACAAAGACTTAATTAAGAGTTATTTGGACACTAGGGGAACATATTGTAAGTAACAAAGACTTAATTTAGAGTTATTTGGTGAGGGTTAGGGTTGTTGTATAATAAGGCCATGCAGAATAAGGCATTAATAACTACTTAATAATGACGAATTAAGAGCCAATATGTTACTAATTTGCATGTTAATAAGCAACTAATTAATAGTGAATATTAGGGATGTCCGATAATATCGGCAGCCTGATATTATCGGCCGATAAATGCTTAAAATGTAATATCGGAAATTATCGGTATCTGTTCCGTTATTATCGGTATCGGTTTTTAAAAGTAAAATGTATGACGTTTTTAAACGCCGCTGTGTACACGGACGTAGGGAGAGGTACAGAGAGCCAATAAACCTTTAAGGCACTTCCTTTATGTGCATGTCATCCCAGTCACATAATATCTACGGCTTTTCCCACACACAAGTGAATGCAATTCATACTTGGTCAACAGCCATACAGGTCACACTGAGGGTGGCCGTATAAACAACTTTAACACTGTTACAAATATGCACCACACTGTGAACCCACACCAAACAAGAATGACAAACACATTTCGGGAGAACATCCGCACCATTACACAACATAAACACAACAGAACAAATACCCAGAATCCCTTGTAGTACTAACTCTTCTGGGACACTACAATATACACGCCCTCGCTACGCCCTACCCACCAAACCTCAACCCCGCACACCGCAACCTCCACATAGTCTCTCTCAGGGAGAGAATGTCCCAAATTCCAAGCTGCTGTTTGGATAGATAGATAGTACTTTATTGATTCCTTCAGGAGAGTTCCCTCAGAAAATTAAAATTCTAGCAGCAGTGTACAGAATTGAGATCAAATTTAAAAAGTAAAAAGTAAATAATGGGGGTATAAATGAAAACAGAATAGAAAAATATTACAATAGGAATAAAAACAAAAAGCAACAATGAGAATACAAATGTAACAGTAAAATAAGAATATGACAAGAGAAACTAGGCAGTAGTGACCATGTTATGAAAAAGTATTGCACTGTTATTGTTTTGAGGTATGTTAAAAAAAAAACAATGCGCTTTGTGACTTCAATTATAAATATGGCAGTGCCATGTTGGCATTTTTTTACATAAATTGAGTTGATTTATTTTGGAAAACCTTGTTACATTGTTTAATGCATCCAGCGGGGCATCACAACAAAATTAGGCATAATAATGTGTTGATTCCACGACTGTATATATTGGTATCGGTTGATATCGGTATCGGTAATTAAGAGTTGGACAATATCGGGATATCGGTAAAAAAGCCATTATCAGACATCTCTAGTGAATATGTTCCCCATACTAAAGTGTTACCCAAAGTATGTATCCTCTACAGGAGGGGACATGCCCATACGAGGCTGGGTTTGCTCTACTGTGGTGCGAAGCAACAGTGAGACTTTTGTTAGCCCGTGCAAACCTGATCAGATGATACCCTTGGCGGGAGCAGTCTGATGGCCGCCAGAGGACCATTCCAATCTTGTAACATGGCAAACTGTTTTATGTATGCAATATCAATGGGGTGTATGGCTATTGTATGATACACTTATGGGTATCATCTGATGGCTACTGCACTGTATGTGGACTTTGATAAAAACTGCTGCACTTTATATACTTCTGCACTTTAAATGAAGCTGCTAAAGTACTGTAACTTGACCGCCCACTGATTTGTAACTCACATACCCACTATGTATTGTACTTGTATTTTGAATTGTTTATCATTGTCATTTTAAGATTGTTGTGTATTTTCAATCCTGTGTAATTTTATTGTGGATGTTACAAACCCCGTTTCCATATGAGTTTGGAAATTGTGTTAGATGTAAATATAAACGGAATACAATGATTTGCAAATCCTTTTCAACCCATATTTGATTGAATGCACTACAAAGAAAAGATATTTGATGTTCAAACTCATAAACTTTTTTTTTTTTGCAAATAATAATTAACTTAGAATTTGATGGCTGCAACACGTGCCAAAGTAGTTGGGAAAGGGCATGTTCACCACTGTGTTACATCACCTTTTCTTTTAACAACACTCAGTAAACGTTTGGGAACTGAGGACACATTTTTTTAAGCTTCTCAGGTGGAATTCTTTCCCATTCCTGCTTGATGTACAGCTTAAGTTGTTCAACAGTCCGGGGGTCTCCGTTGTGGTATTTTAGGCTTCATAATGCGCCACACATTTTCAATGGGAGACAGGTCTGGACTACAGGCAGGCCAGTCTAGTACCCGCACTGTTTTACTATGAAGCCACGTTGATGTAACACGTGGCTTGGCATTGTCTTGCTGAAATAAGCAGGGGCGTCCATGGTAACGTTGCTTGGATGGCAACATATGTTGCTCCAAAACCTGTATGTACCTTTCAGCATTAATGGCGCCTTCACAGATGTGTAAGTCACCCATGTCTTGGGCACTAATACACCCCCATACCATCACAGATGCTGGCTTTTCAACTTTGCGCCTATAACAATCCGGATAGTTCTTTTCCTCCTTGGTCCGGAGGACACGACGTCCACAGTTTCCAAAAACAATTTGAAATGTGGACTCGTCAGACCACAGAACACTTTTCCACTTTGTATCAGTCCATCTTAGATGAGCTCAGGCCCAGCGAAGCCGGCGGCGTTTCTGGGTGTTGTTGATAAACGGTTTTCGCCTTGCATAGGAGAGTTTTAACTTGCACTTACAGATGTAGCGACCAACTGTAGTTACTGACAGTGGGTTTCTGAAGTGTTCCTGAGCCCATGTGGTGATATCCTTTACACACTGATGTCGCTTGTTGATGCAGTACAGCCTGAGGGATCGAAGGTCACGGGCTTAGCTGCTTACGTGCAGTGATTTCTCCAGATTCTCTGACCCATTTGATGATATTACGGACCGTAGATGGTGAAATCCCTAAATTCCTTGCAATAGCTGGTTGAGATAGGTTTTTCTTAAACTGTTCAACAATTTGCTCACAAATTTGTTGACAAAGTGGTGACCCTCGCCCCATCCTTGTTTGTGAATGACTGAGCATTTCATGGAATCTACTTTTATACCCAATCATGGCACCCACCTGTTCCCAATTTGCCTGTTCACCTGTGGGATGTTCCAAATAAGTGTTTGATGAGCATTCCTCAGCTTTATCAGTATTTATTGCCACCTTTCCCAACTTCTTTGTCACGTGTTGCTGGCATCAAATTCTAATGTTAATGATTATTTGCAAAAACAATTTTTTTATCAGTTTTAACATGAAATATGTTGTCTTTCTAGCATATTCAATTGAATATGGGTTGAAAGTTATTTGCAAATCATTGTATTCCGTTTATATTTACATCTAACACAATTTCCCAACTCATATGGAAACGGGGTTTGTAGATGCACCATAAAAGGATTACAGATGTAAATTAGCATGGTGCTAAATCTGGTGCAGCCATCTTCTTAAGGTAACTGCACATTGTCCTTCAAATAAACAAAATACAATTACAATACAATAGCAAACGCAACGGTGATCTACTGAACGTGTGCAAAGTGGATTACGTCGGTCAAGGAAGCAGAATAAGGTGTGCAATCCATTCTGCGTCTCTGTCTTCATGATTATGTAAAATATATGCTGATCATCAAAACGTGCACAAGGAGAAAATGCAAATATAATTATTTAACATGCGCAATGTGATTCATCAGCGCTCATCACCGTTTTGCGAGCACTATCTAGCATTTGGGAAGGACTTGCAAATTGACACAGACGGCAGCAGGATCAGTGATCGCGCTTCAAAAACAGGCGAGAATCCTCTGTCCTACGTGTGTATGTCACCATTTTGGACAATCAGATATAAAAAATGTTACACATATCGTCTATTCAGCAACATCATTTTATAATTTTATATGACCTAAGGGTCTGATTAAAACAAATTCAATTGATGCATTTTTGTGTCCTTTAGTACAGTGGTTCTCAACCTTTTTTCAGGGATGTACCCCCTAATCAGAGTAAAGCATTTTTGGTTGAAAAAAAGAGATAAAGAAGTAAAATACAGCACTATGTCATCAGTTTCTGATTTATTAAATTGTATAACAGTGCAAAATATTGCTCATTTGTTGTGGTCTTTCTTGAACTATTTGGAAAAAAAGATATAAAAATGACTAAAAACTTGTTGAAAAATAAACAGGTGACTCAATTATAAATAAAGATTTCTACACATAGAAGTAATAATCAACTTAAAGTGCCCTCTTTGGGGATTGTAATAGAGATCCATCTGGATTCATGAACTTAATTCTAAACATTTCTTCACACAAAAAAGAAATATTTAACATCAATATTTATGGAACATGTCCTCAAAAAATCTAGCTGTCAACACTGAATATTGCATTGTTGCATTTCTTTTCACAGCTCTTTTTTGACAGACATTTAAAAAAAATCTCACGTACCTCTTGGCATACCTTCAAATACCCCCAGGGGTACGCGTACCCCCATTTGAGAACCACTGCTTTAGAATATAAACATTTTGGACAATCATATATAAAAAATGTTAGACATATCGTCTATTCAGCAACATAATTTTATAATTTCATATGACTTAAGGGGCCGATTAAAACAAATTCAATTTATGCGTTTTTGTGTCCTTTAGTATTTTTTTAAGGGTGTTGTTTTTTTCCCAATGGACTATATATTATTAAAAATATTTTCTTGTTTGCCCGAGAGGGAGAAGCAGTACAAAATGGATGTATGGATGAAAAATTAGTATTAGCACAGTAAGTACAGCAGATTTCATTGTATTATTCACTGCTTCTAAAAATGGCCATAAACCGTGGTAGATGTCTCCTGCTTGTTTGAAAACATAGCAAAACGCCACAGGTCGGAGGATGACAGCGTGAATGTGCAGTAAATGAGTGTCTCCGTGGGGATGCCACGTGTAGTACACGCAAAATCCTCATCTAAATAAGGTGGTCTTCACCACTATACAATTGTACACACAGTCTTAGTAGATCACACACTATTTTATAGATTGCACCACTAGTGTGCCGTGAGATACAGTCTGGTGTGCCGTGGGAGATGATCTAATTTCACCTATTTGGGTTACAAATATTTTTTGCAAACCAGTAATTATAGTCTGAAAATTATGTGTTGTTTTTGAGTGGTCGGTGTTGTCTAGAGCTCGGCAGAGTAACCGTGTAATACTCTTCCATATCAGTAGGTGGCAGCCGGTAGCTAATTGCTTTGTAGATGTCGGAAACAGCGGGAGGCAGGGTGCAGGTAAAAAGGTATCTAATGCTTAAACCAAAAATAAACAAAAGGTGAGTGCCCCTAAGAAAAGGCATTGAAGCTTAGGAAAGGCTATGCAGAACGAAACTAAAACTGTAATGACTACAAAGTAAACAGAATGCTGGACGACAGCAAAGACTTACTGTGGAGCAAAGACTTACTGTGGAGCAAAGACGACGTACATCCGAACATCACATGACAATCAACAATGTCCCCACAAAGAAGGATAAAAACAACTGAAATATTCTTGACTGCTAAAACAAAGTAGATGCGGGAAATATCGCTCAAAGGAAGACATGAAACTGCTATAGGAAAATACCAAAAAAAAAGAAAAAAAGCCACCAAAATAGGAGCGCAAGACAAGAACTAAAACACTACACACAGAAAAACTCAAAATAAGTCAGGGCGTGATGTGCCAGGGGGTGACAGTACACCTACTTTGAGACAAGAGCTATAGTTATGCATGCTTGGTTATGCTTTAAAGTCATAGCCAACAATTGCGACAACGACTTTCTACTGTCAACTGAGTTTCGTTTTTTTAATGATTTCTGCTGATTTGTGCCTCCGCATATTTTCAACGCCAAAAATTTTACATGGCTGAGAAGTAATGCTCCCTTTTTGAAAATGTGATAGCTCGATGCTAATGTACATTGTATTTACCATATACACGCTACTGATTTGCATTAGCGATTTAACATGGCGATTTCAACACCTCCAAATTTGGTAATGAAAGATACAATAAAGAAAGATATAAGTACAATACTTACAGTATACACTCTTTGTTGGGCTCAACATAAGACAAGAGTACGGGGAATTTGTATCATATCAGTTGAAATATTAAAGGTGCCCATCCCTACAGACTGTATACATTACCTTACATTACATTAACTTGTATTAATTAGAGATGTCCGATAATATCGGACTGCCGATAAATGCTTTAAAATGTAATATCAGAAATTATCGGTATCAGTTTCAAAAAGTAAAATGTATGACTTTTTAAAACGCCGCTGTACGGACTGGTACACGG